>NC_090761.1:36400167-36407667 GCF_036898095.1 Palaemon carinicauda
GTTTCTTAGATAGATTAAAACTTCATTTGGGTATTACATAAGAACTAGTCAAAAGTGATGGCTAAATGCTTAGTGGAATATGCACTCAGATTCAACTCTTCCCACCCGGTCCCCATATTTCAACTACTTAATCTACCCTCTTCCGGTGGGACGGGGGAGAGACCGATTAGTCATATGTTTGGGAATTCTGGACCAGATAAATGATATATATATATATATATATATATATATATATATATATATATATATATATATGCATATATATTTATATATGAATATATATATATATATATATATATATATATATATATATATATATATATATATATATAGATAGATAGATAGATAGACAGACACTTGCTCCTTGTTATATAGAGGGGATTAATCAACAAAAAATTCTATTCTTACCAGAATCACGACATACTTAGAAGTAATTGTTATTATATCATCATCTTGTCATTTACATCTACGAAATACGATCTTACTTACGTTATCAACGACCTTCTAATGTCAGTTATCTCCTGTGGTTCATCGGAGACTCCTTACTCAGTAGTTAATAATTTACAGCCCGGGCAAGTTTAGAGGATGCTGCTTATCGATCGACACTAATCATTGGAAGTCTTCTAACCTTTAGCAATAGACGCCTGTCCAGGAGGCACATTTAGGCAGTATATGTATGTAGGTTGTGGTGGCCTATTGGAAACGTCCCTACCTGGTGATCTACAGGATTCGGGTTCTAGTCTCGCTCAAATTCGTTAGTTTCTTGTAGTGCCTGCAGGCTCACTATCCTTGTGAGCTAGGGATGGGTGTGGAGGGTGGTTTAGGAAAGCCTTTTGGTCTACCTGCTGAGTCATCAGCAGCCATTGCCTGGTTCTCCCTGGTCCTCGCTTGAGTGGGGAGTGGACTTGGGCTATTATCATATGTTTATATGGTTAATCTCTAGGATATTGTCCTGTCTCTAGGTTACTATGACTGTTCCCTGCCTCTGTCATTCATAAGCGAAACATTAAAGAAGTGTGTCTTTACAAAGATGAAACTTGGGACAAAATCCTACGCTTACCATCTCATTCGTCTTTTTTCCTTTCCTTATTTTGTTGCAGACCAGAATTACCCCTCTACCTTCTTATTCATATGACACCAATATGTATAACATTTACGAATAAGTAAAGAATTAGTTTCAAATTGGCATATATATTTTAGTTTTAAAGCAACCTTCGGCTTCTTTTGACTTCCAGTCGAAAATCTTTGTTCGTTAGATGATATGTTAATCATAGGTTGATCTGTCAATAAGAATTTTCATAAAAATATTGTTAATAGCATGTAATTCTTGTTCATAAACACATTGTTGTAGGCTTAGAAAAAATACTTCCTATGATTTAATTATAGTTAATAATTGCGGAATTTAAACTGGGGAATATATATTACATATTAAAACATCTTCTCCCCCCCCCCCCCCCCCCGGTTATCCATACATTATGGGGTCGGTTGCTTCGCATCAGGCCTTGTTTATAATTAGGCAGAGAGGTTTTACGATCGCATGTCCTTGCAGTCATCAACCACAGTTATTGGTGGTGGTTCTATCCTTTGAATAAATAGTTCAACTGATAGGCAGCAGTTTCCACCGTTATTGGCAGAATGCCTAGCCTTTGGCTAAAAAGCAAGACTGCAAGGCAGCAGCTGTCCTTTTAGTCGCTTTCTACGACACACAGGACGTATGATGGCAGTATTAATAAACCCCTACCACAGGGTGATTGTATTACACGTTTAATGTTCTTCCTTAAAATCAAAACAGAAAAATTTAAGGAAACTTTCGTTGGAAAGTGTCACAATCTGTCTCTGGACACATATTTTAAAGGTATTAATTTGCCAGTTAAATAATTATAATTTGAAGTTTTATATGCATATAAATAATATAATTAACCCAAAGGGTGTCGGATTCTTCATGGTTCCAAGATCTCGTTAAATGTTTAATAAGAAATTTTATTACGAGAAGACTAATTCACGACTTTCACCAGATTATTCTGAGGAAAACTAGATTGAAAGACGCCAATTCCAATTAAATTTTTGATGTCTGGATGTTCCAAAGGTCAGATTGCCTGTCAATTGACGTCCCACAAAAAAACCTTTCAGTTGTTGAATTATGAACGTTAATTTACTCATAGATATAAGTTAATCAAATTTAGCTTCTTTAAGGGCCTTTAATCAAACTTTTGAATAACAGAATCAAGTAAAGTTAGCAATGGCTCTGATTCGCATTAGTTACAATAAAGAAAAAAATCAGCGATAGTCAGTTCAACGATTCATTGGTACTAGAACTAGAATATTTATGTGAAATTTGCTAAAAGGAAAGCATTAGTCTCTTATGTCTCTGAGAGAGAGAGAGAGAGAGAGAGAGAGAGAGAGAGAGAGAGAGAGAGAGAGAGAGAGAGAGAGAGATAAATTTCCACATTATCAATTCCAAATGATGATGACTACGCTATATATAATAGATGGCCTATTTGTATGTTCTGAGTTTTGTATTTTGTATCCCAGTAAACAAAGCTATTTCTAGGATACTAAAGGTAAATAATCAGGGTCCCATGATTAAATTTTGTGGAACTGTAAGATGAGATCCTCTTTTGAAAATTTACTATTCAGAATAAAACATTATCCAGGGTACAAGAAATAAAACAAAATGTTTAAACAAGGATTGGTATTGGTACGTTTAGCTATTCTTGCGATGCCAGCTTCTTCGAAACTGTTATGGTATTATTATTATTATTATTATTATTATTATTATTATTATTATTATTATTATTATTATTATTATTATTATTATTATTAGCCAATGGTAAGGAAGTAATGCGAAGCGCTAGGATATGGCCTTAGTCTACAACAGTGATTCCCAACCCTTTCACTAACAAGGACTCATTTTATTTAAATGAATTTTCACACGTCCCACTTGATATTTTAAGTTCTGTTAGCATAACATGCTGACTTCATTAACTCTTCTTACTAGATTCTTAAATAGGATAACGAATAAATTAGAATAAAAGAAGAAATGCAGAAAAGAGACAATTACTTTATCTTATTTTACTGATGCTAAGGAATTCTAGAATCATGTGAACGTTGAGTGTCTTTGATTGTATGTTCAAACTTTTCAAAAAGATCCTACAGTTTGTTACGAGAGATATTGTTGCAGCTCAATCCTGTACTGGGCGTGAATAAAGCTCCAGTCTACATTCTCCATAATAGGATCTCGATATTCTCTTATCTTAGCCATATTTACCATAATTTTTGGTCCTGGGTTTTTTATTTCAAATCCTAGGATTTCCCATTTCAATTTCTTTTTATAATTTCCATTCTTCAATTTAGAATACAATTAAGTCCGTGAAAGAGATATTTAAAGATTCCGGACGAGGTGCAGTGGTAAGTTAAACTACAACCAGGGGTTTAGTGTCCAACAACATTCTTACACCATTAAAGCAGAAGATATTTATAAATATGCAGATCTTAAATTATAATCAATACAATTTTCATGAATTAGTTAACCCATTATACATTGTTCTTTATAATTTTCCCGTATCTCTTAGACAAAATATGTTTTATTAGGTATGTTTGTAACTTGAAAATAAGAGAGAGAGAGAGAGAGAGAGAGAGAGAGAGAGAGAGAGAGAGAGAGAGAGAGAGAGAGAGAGAGAGAGAGAGAGAGAGAGAGAGAGAGGAGGGGGGGGGGATTACAGTTTTGTCCCCATATCACACTCGTTAACGGTTGTCTTAGCTTTCCTGGTGCATGAACCCAATTTCTACATCGTATTTACTATGCATTCATTATATATATTGAATTATATTTTCTTTCTACCTCATTTCCAAATTATTTTTAGCGGATACTGTGCATTTTCGGGAGAGAGAGAAAAAGGAGACCAGACAATATTATATAAATATGTGTGCATCGTTTCAGCTTTGTTCACGGACCCCTTATATTACCTCTGTGGGTCCCGAGGAGTTCGCGGATCCCAGGTTGGCAATCACTAGTCTGAACCAATCTAGCCTTACCAATCCAATGATATAAAAGCAAATCCTTATCTGATGACAAGACCCCTGGATCTTGTTCCCCGTCTCTCTCTAATATCATAACTTGCACAGTTGGACTCAGGAGTTCTTGGTACACCTTGATCCGAAGAAGTGCACCCTGTCACACCCTTACTTAGCGGTGAGTAACCAAGCAGATAGTGTAGGAAGAGATGGCAGAGGTGGTGGGAGATGGTAAACCCAGGAACTCGCCACGCAGTAAGGGTGTGACAGTGTGCCAAGAATTCCTGCGTTCAACTGTACATGTTTAGAGGTTATCATTAAAACTTACCTCTGAACTTCGACGGGAGTTCAAATAGGAAGATAGCATGGAACCTGAGAAGATATTTCGGATGGTTCCTCTCTGATTAATACCTGAGCAGTGACCCAATGACGTGTCCAGAACTTTCCTTGCTTCCGTCCTAGATAATCCTGGAAATTAGAAAACCAGATGATAAGATTCTTCTCTTATTACGTGAAGGGTTGTAAATTAATATGCAAGTAAATATGAAAATCTTCAATTAGCCTAAAACTTGCAGAAACATTCCTTGATAAACACGGTGATGAATTCATTGATCGAAAGGCAAATAATAAAGATACTAAGTAAACTTAAAAAAAAGATTATGTATTACTGAAAATGACTCATAACCTATCATTATAATTGATCAAAGCAAACCTTTTAAAAATTGTAGCTTCGAGTTTTCCCTTTGCAGTAAAATCACAACTTGATATCATGTGTTGAAATGTATATGATTACTCTTAGATTTCCTTTTATATGATACGACTATATCTCATAGTATGAAGACCATTTTCTCCTTTTTAAACACCTCTGAGCAATCAATACTGTCATCAAAATTTATAGAGCTACTTTAGCAATAACCAAAATTGTTTGAAAAGATCTCAGCACAATTACGATACCATTTTCGAAAAGTTTTTGTAATAAATCCTTATACCCATGTGCAACGGAATCGGCTATCCAAAGACTACTATTATAATCTCTTTGACAGACAAACTCCCGGTGCCCGCTCTTAACGAACTCACTATGCCACTGTCGTTACCGTACTCAGCTCTCTCGATGTCTGCACTGTAAGGCCCCATTGAAAAGTCGACGAGGAAGTTGGGACCATTATACTGCCAGCGGTCATCCATTGTAGATAACTGTGGTGTCTCTCCTCCCTCGACTACTGGAAGCTCGTCGTCTTCCTGTTAAATAATTTATTCACAGGGTAGAGTCAGTTCAAAGTAAAAGGATATTTCTGCTTAAAACTCGTAATTTTAGGAACATTAGATTCTAGTAACTAGCCGTATGTTACAAACTCTTATCAGTCCCTTGTAAATCATAACAATGGATTATGTATATATATATATATATATATATATATATATATATATATATATATATATATATATATATATATAAATATATATATATATATATATATATATATATATATATATATTTATATAAGTGTATATATGCATATACACACAAACATACATACATATATATATATATATATATATATATATATATATATATATATATATATATATATATTTATATATATATATATATATATATGTATTTATTCATTTATTTATTTGTGCATGTATTGTACCACTATATAAGGGTAAGGGAGATGTGCATGAGTGTTGTAATTCAAGAGGTATTAGTTTGTTAAGCGTAGTTGGAAAAGTGTATGGTAGAGTAATGATTAATAGGATCAAAGATAAAACAGAGAATGCAATCTTAGAAATACAGGGTGGTTTTAGAAGAGGTAGGGGTTGTATGAATCAGATTTTTACAGTTAGGCAGATATGCGAGAAATATTTAGCAAAAGGTAAGGAGGTGTATGTTGTGTTTATGGATCTGGAGAAAGCGTATGATAGAGTTGATAGGGAAGCAATGTGGAATGTGATGAGGTTATATGGAGTTGGTGGAAGGTTGTTGCAAGCAGTGAAAAGTTTCTACAAAGGTAGTAAAGAATGTGTTAGGATAGGAAATGAAGTGAGTGATTGGTTTCCGGTGAGAGTGGGGCTGAGACAGGGATGTGTGATGTCGCCGTGGTTGTTTAACTTGTATGTTGATGGAGTGGTGAGAGAGGTGAATGCTCGAGTGCTTGGACGAGGATTAAAACTGGTAGACGAGAATGACCATGAATGGGAGGTAAATCAGTTTTTGTTTGCGGATGATACTATACTGATTGCAGACACAGAAGAGAAGCTTGGACGATTAGTGACAGAATTTGGAAGAATGTGTGAGAGAAGGAAGTTGAGTGTTAATGTAGGTAAGAGTAAGGTTATGAGATGTACTAGAAGGGAAGGTGGTGCAAGGTTGAATGTCATGTTGAATGGAGAGTTATTTGAGGAGGTGGATCAGTTTAAGTACTTGGGGTCTGTTGTTGCAGCAAATGGTGGAGTGGAAGCAGATGTACGTCAGAGAGTCAATGAAGGTTGCAAAGTGTTGGGGGCAGTTAAGGGAGTAGTAAAAAATAAAGGGTTGGGCATGAATGTAAAGAGAGTTCTATATGAGAAAGTGATTGTACCAACTGTGATGTATAGATCGGAGTTGTGGGGAATGAAAGTGATGGAGAGACAGAAATTGAATGTGTTTGAGATGAAGTGTCTAAGGAGTATGGCTGGTGTATCTTGAGTAGATAGGGTTAGGAACGAAGTGGTGAGGGTGAGAACGGGTGTAAGAAATGAGTTAGCAGCTAGAGTGGATATGAATGTGTTGAGGTGGTTTGGCCATGTTGAGAGAATGGAAAATGGTTGTCAGCTAAAGAAAGTGATGAATGCAAGATTTGATGGGAGAAGTACAAGAGGAAGGCCAAGGTTTGGGTGGATGGATGGTTTGAAGGAAGCTCTGGGTGATAGGAGGATAGATGTGAGCGAGGCAAGAGACCGTGCTAGAAATGGGAATGAATGGCGAGCGATTGTGATGCAGTTCCGGTAGGCCCTGCTGCTGCCTCCGATGCCTTAGATGACCGCAGAGGTAGCAGCAGTAGGGGATTCAGCATTATGAAGCTTCATCTGTGGTGGATAATGTGGGAGGGTGGGCTGTGACACCCTAGCAGTACCAGCTGAACTCGGTTGAGTCCCTTGTTAGGCTGGGAGGAACGTAGAGAGTAGAGGTCCCCTTTTTGTTTTTGTTTCTTTGTTGATGTTGGCTACCCCCCAAAATTGGGGGAAGTGCCATGGTATATGTATGTATGTATGTATATAAATCTATATATACATAACTCTTCCAAATATATTGGATACACCACATATACTATAGGAGGGAGATTCCGTATGCACACACATAATACATATACAGTATATTATAGAACATATAGATCTAACTCAAAACCTTCCAAAAACTTTATATACCACTCTTGCTTCACTTATTCTGTGATTAACAGAAATCCTTTCCTATTCTGATATCATTTGCGATATTTGGTCCAAAAT
>NC_090761.1:36412667-36415167 GCF_036898095.1 Palaemon carinicauda
ATATAAGAATAATTCCTTCATTAATGAGTGACCTATATGAGGGTAATTCCTCTATTAATGAGTAACCTATCTGAGAGCAATTCCTCTGTTATTGAGTGACCTATTAAGGCTAATTCTTCCATTATTAAGTGACCTATATGAAGGTAATTCCTCCATTAATAAGTGACCTACATGTTGGTAATTTCTCTACTAATGATTGGCCTATCGGAGGGTAATTCCTTCAAATTAGGGTAGCATATAAAAAAAACTACTTTTAATTCTCTACAGTATAATAAAAACAACTCAATCATTTAGTAAAGCAATCAAGTACTAGGGGAAGTAACTAGCTATCAATGAATTCCTAAGAGAAACGAAATAAACGATTTGGAAAGCTACGTCAAGATACTCCTAATATCGCAAACCTTACTACAGATACGCCTCCTCTGGCACTATTCCAGGAGAGGGATTTAGATTATTAGAACACTGATTGCAACAATGGGACAATGCACTAATGCTGACCATTTATGAAAATGTATTAAGTAGATTTCCATGTGATGTCTACCAGTGAAGAAAATAATAATAATAATGAATTTTTACGCGTTTTCCAACATTAATATTGATGTTCAGATTTGAAACTGATTATTGATAAAATAATAACATTAACAGGTATAATGATAACGATGGTGATAAATCTAGTTTGAAACAAGAAATCTACAAACTATTTATTTTCACTGATCTGACATATAAAGAATAGATAATTAAATCATATGAGGACCAAAAAATTAATGAAAAAAAAACAACATTTTTAACGACCACTCAGAAATTAAATACTATTCTTTTTATTGACTTTACTGGGAACTATTTATTTCATTCACTGTGTAATTTTTGTCACAGTTGTCCATCCCTTGTTATCAGCTATAAATGCTACAGGCGACGACTTCTCCAAGATAATCAAAGTTGGGTCTTGTTGGTTATTATAATAGACAAACAAAATTATTCCAAGCAACTTTAAAAGAAACACAATAGAAATCAAACGGCAAGCAACAGCGGGTTGAGACTTGTCCTGATGATGCAATCGCTAAATCAATCACTAGATCATCTTGAAGGTAGGAGAAGACGAATCACGGGTCCCGGTCTCGTTGCGTCCAGGAAGAGGTCGATTGTCTAACTACAGTGTAAAAGTCAGCAGGAGTCAGCCATGAGTAAGTCGAGCATTGATTTTTTTAATCCAAGGTTGCGCGAGGTGGTATTTGATATTTAATTTCACCCCCCCCCCCCCCACCACCACCACCAACACTGCCAGCTGCTACGTTGGCCCATTTCTCCAGCTTCCCTTAAATAATCAAGTAGCTTTTGCTTCTCAAAATGTAATGTGTAAAAGGATATTCCAAGATCTAAGATCTTGGAAAATTCTTTTACACTACTAAATCATTAATGCACTGTTCGGCAAAAACTTGAAACTTTAATGACTACCCTTAATAAATATAAAAACAACTATATCAATTTTCTTTTCTCTGATTCTTGTTATGATTTATTGTAGCCTAGTTATAGCAAAGGAAAAATTTTATAATTTAAACTTAAGACTATATGCAATCGTTTACATACATTAACTAACCTCAGGGCTTATATAATCCCATTAATATTGCAATATTCTTCCCAATAAACACCAGTTATGTTTGAGTATACAGTACATATATATATATATATATATATATATATATATATATATATATATATATATATATATATATATACACACAGTATATATACATATATATATATATATATATATATATATATATATATATATATATACACACACAGTATATATACATATATATATATATATATATATATATATATATATATATATATATATATATATATATACACACAGTATATATACATATATATATATATATATATATATATATATATATATACTGTATACTCAGTAATACTCCTCATTACGTTGATTCGCCCTTCACCAATTCTAACCTCATGTTGCTCATCCTTAAATATTGGATACAAAATTAAAATCAAAGTTACAACATTCTACCCAACCTTACTGTACAAAATTGAACGTCACATGTACGATTTTCAATGTTGACATCTGGGAATATAAAGTGACAGCATGTTGTAATCACTGCTTCGTGTTCAGTATGTGTATAGACATACATACATACATATATATATATATATATATATATATATATATATATATATATATATATATATATATATATACAGTATATATATATATATATATATATATATATATATATATATATATATATATATATATATATATATATACACACACACACACACACACACGCACATTGTGTCCATATATATATAAATATAAATATATATATATATATATATATATATATATATATATATATATATATATATATATGTGTGTGTGTGTGTGTGTGTGTGTATATATATGGATATGAATGTGTTGAGGTGGTTTGGCCATGTTGAGAGAATGGAAAATGGTTGTCTGCTAAAGAAG
>NC_090761.1:36422667-36427667 GCF_036898095.1 Palaemon carinicauda
CTACCTACCCAATCTAAAATTTATTCGCACACCTGGTTACTATCACTGAAAGATGGAAGTTTATAACAATTAGTCGATAATGATAAGAACAAATATAGAATAAAGAAATATAAACCCATTTTATTGCAAGTTATCCATCTAACAGGTCGCCAGTCATATGTTATTTGCATAACGTAAACCCTCTAACAATCCGGTCCCTCCCACGCTTTTATCTACTTTATTATATCATTTCAATCTTTTACTTCTTTCAGTATGATTCCTTTTCCAATTCATAACCACCTTTGTAACAAGTATTTTTATGGACTTTTCTACCCACTTTCTCTTTCCGCACTCTAGAATTACCGGCACCCTCTCTCTCTCTCTCTCTCTCTCTCTCTCTCTCTCTCTCTCTCTCTCTCTCTCTCTCTCTCTCTCTCTAGTAGGTAATATCAGATGCCGCAGAAGAAAGCAAATGACTTATAAAGTGTTTGTAAGAGGAAAAAGCTAAAAGCATATAAATAAGAATAAGATTATGAGATCGAACAGGGGTCAAGAAGACAGAAATAAATGACAGCATCGATGTTAGTATGATGAAAGTGGTTGATTCAACACAATCCTCTTGAAATAGTACAATTGATGATATCTAGACGAAAAAATAGTTAGATTTCAGAATTATATGAACAATTATGGAAGCAGAGTTTTGCATGAATGAAGATATTGTTGAACCAACTCCAGACGGCAAGTGTGGCTTTTCAATTGATTGATTAGATGCAACTGATGCAATGTATGGGTACCTTACATGTGATGCAGATTACCTTTGTGTATATATGTATGAAGTTTGATTCTAATTCTCTCTATGAATTATTACATTAGCCTTGAACCTCATCAGTGTAAAGTTGTCTTTCCCCTGCTTTGTGATGTTGCCCCTCTTATCTCTAAAAATGTAAGAAATTTAATTAAAATGTAAGTTATCTAAGAAAAGAGGATTGCATGGGAATAGAAAGACCATCAAAATGGATTATCACATGTTTTGTATATAGCTAAACCGATTAAAAAAAAAATATGGATATTTTCTTTTTAGTGAATTCAATGCCATAGAGAGCAGAAACAATTGAAGTCCCTGACCCAAGTCCCTAATGCCTATTGTTTCTTTGGGAGCTTTCTACAATATTAGATTTACAAGTTGGGTGTATGATTCAGTTTTAAACACGTATGATTCATGGTCATTTGGTATGGGACGGTTGTATTAATCTTTCCAGTATAATGATAATGTGGTACATCGGTAATTTCTATGAAACCAGGACCCACGTTTTGTGGGAAATATCAATCCTTATAGTACAATGTTAATGATTGTGTTGAAAGTTCCTTGCTTGTGGTACAACCACAGTTGGGAATATAATGACTCCTCCACATGTGTTAAAAGTTAATTGAAAGTTACATGGCCCACGGGTTCCAACGCTTGTACGTTACAGGCATCATGCAATGTAACGCGATTAATGTAACCAGAGTCCTGCTTTTTCAACGTCTCGGATTTTTTTTTTTCCAAAATGTCCTGCTTTTTCAAGTTTTGTATTGCCCCGATTCGTGCAAGTTTGTCGCACTTTTTTGTGATACGAAAATAAAACTGTCCTCAATTTAATGGAATAGTATTGATAATTTGTTTAATTTTACCATTTCATTAACTGGATGTCTTCTCTGATTGCTACGATACCCAATGAAGTGAATTGATAACACATTATAGACTGTAAAGTGTATAAACTGCGGCCTTATGCAGATGCCGATGTCGGCAGAATAAAGGGCCGAGGAAGTCACTGTAAGTACCATGGTAGTTTATATATATATATATATATATATATATATATATATATATATATATATATATATATATATATATATATTTATGTAAATATACATATATACTGTATATGTATATATACATATATATGTATATATATATACACACATATTTATAGATATACTGTATATATATATATATATATATATATATATATATATATATATATATATATATATACATATATATATGTATATATACACACACATATATATATATATGTATACACACACACACACACATATATATATATATATATATATATATATATATATATATATATTATATATATATATATATATATGTATATATATATACATATACAATTTGAAAAGTCTCGCTTTTACAGAACAAAATTCTGGTTACATTAAATACGAGGTGCTATGGTTTTCTTACGAAAAAACAGATTCTCTTTGGTGTAGTATTGTGTGTACAACCATCATGCAATGGTATTCATATTGGCGCAGTGTTGCCTCAGAGGCATTATAGCAATATTTTTAATCCCATAACAAACGTAAAGATGCCTACGATTATCACTATATAGATAAAATCATTAATAGTTACATTACTGACAGGTCCTTTACTTTTTTCTAACTTGGTCATAAAACTACTGTTGAAACAACAATTATTTTTTATCTATACTTTACTATAATATCCGTTAAGTATTAACGATATAGAATAATTAATAATAACCTGGGCATTATAATACTTATCTTTATTTCACTAAATATTCAAAATCAGTAAATAGAAATTTCAAACCCTTATGAATTTCATATTCATAACCTACCTACTCTTTATGGAAGGTAATGACGAATCTTCTCACAAGGAGAGAGAGAGAGGAGAGAGAGAGAGAGAGAGAGAGAGAGAGAGAGAGAGAGAGAGAGAGAACCATAATTTATCTCTGCTTTCATGAAAAAGGACATAGTATCCACATGCTTCTTACATAGCTAAATAAAGTTGAAGGAGAGAGAGAGAGAGAGAGAGAGAGAGAGAGAGAGAGAGAGAGAGAGAGAGAGAGAGAGAGAGAGAATCATTAATCAGTGAAGAAATAAATAAATGATGATCCTTAAGACAACGCGCTGCTTCTAAGAACCGAAGCACTGATGACGTTTCATCTATCATGTATTACGACACAAGCAGGACACTAAGTACGGTGTTACAAAAGTGATATATAGATTTAATGTTATTATACTCAAATAAACGAGTCTTAAAGCATCGAACTTTCTAATACTAGAGACTGAGATTGAACTGCTTCATGACCAAACCGTACAGAGATCTCCTCTGCACTGTACTTATTGTTTATAGCATGGCAAATTTAGTTCCTGCTTTAGTGACGCTACGTCTCCCACGAGAAGAGCCGTTTGAAAGGCTAGCTAGTTGGACGGTAATAAACTAGACCTTCACACGGCTGAATTCAAGCAAAAATCATTTCTCAGTTTAACAACACATAAGAAAAGGGATAATTAAGTGAAAATGTGGTCTTAACCCCTTTCTCCCGAGTCATATCTCCTAAGGGTCATAAACTAAAAGGTAACAAATGAATTCATAAAAAGGAAGGAGGGTGGATGAGACGGCATTATGGAAGCACCCTCCGAGAAGAGGAAGACGAGGCGATAGGCTAAACCTTTTAAACCTTGAAAATGAAAGTGAAGACACCCAGTTTCTTTTTTTTTTTTTTCGGAGATCCTTAGAGGATACCGGGTAGCGGAATGAAGATGCGGTCTGGTAGGGTAGAAGTGATTTGGGGGAGGAGAGAGAGAGAGAGAGAGAGAGA
Organism: Palaemon carinicauda; assembly: GCF_036898095.1. Taxonomy (NCBI): domain Eukaryota; kingdom Metazoa; phylum Arthropoda; class Malacostraca; order Decapoda; family Palaemonidae; genus Palaemon; species Palaemon carinicauda. The sequence continues at coordinate 36,426,276 of NC_090761.1, forward strand.
GAGAGAGAGAGGAGAGAGAGAGAGAGAGAGAGAGAGGAGAGAGAGAGAGAGAGAGGTTTTAGACACCCTCAATAACCATACAGCGACCTTGACAGGTGAAAGTTTGGACCATACACAGCATTTTAAGGAAGGACCCTCGCATGCTTTCACGGATCTGTCCTCTAATGCCTTTGGTAATCCAAGGGATGTTCGTTTCTCATGTGCCAGATCACTTGGGTACAGTTGCCCAATTACAGTTTAAAAAATCTAATCATCTATGTTTTATTACATATCTGTCATAGCTGTTTCTTTACAGGAGTTTTGTAGCTTTATTAATAATACTATTTGCTTTCTATTACGTCTTACCTGGTCGTTCTAAACGATCTTCTCTTTCTAAGGGCGTCGGAGCTATTAACACCCATAACCTGTATGATGTATGAGGGTTGTAGCCATTGACCACAGTTGCTGTAGTAGTGGCAATTAGTATTCTCTCTCTCTCTCTCTCTCTCTCTCTCTCTCTCTCTCTCTCTCTCTCTCTCTCTCTGCGTGTGTGTGTCATAGGCTAAGTATGAATAAGTCTTTCTGGTGAACCCACTGTTACTGTTTTTAGAATGATATATTGTTAATTTATTCTCATCATTTACTTATTTCCTTATTTCCTTTCCTCACTGGGCTATTTTTCCCTATTGAAGCCCTTGGGCTCATAGCATCTCGCTTTTCCAACTAGGGTTGTAACTTGGATAATAATAATAATAATAATAATAATAATAATAATAATAATAATAATAATAAAGAAGTATTAACCCTAAAATCATGGTGATATTACATTTGTTTGAAAGTATTAATGGTGAACTTAGCAACACCAGATGAGAAAGGTACACAGCAACAGTACCTATAATGATGAACATGAACACGATGAAAACAATAATTAATATAATAATAAAGAAGAAACTAATACCTAATGGAAAACAAGGGGTTAAAATGACCCATCTCTCACATTATAAAATCTACCTGAAAACGTCTGTATGATTTGTAACTGAATTCGTAGGTACATCTTTTAATCAACTATATAAAACACCTTCATGTGTATATACAATTAAGTACTTTTTTTGCATGACTGACCAAAGTATTAATTTCAACTCTTTTATTAAACATCTTTGCAAATCTAAGTGGAGAAGCTTTATATATATTTTTGAACTTCCGTTTGTCTTTGTAGAAATGAAAATAAAAAAAAAAAAAACCCTAGACTTCTTGAATTTGTTTTGAAGATATTTACTGTGTTCCAGTAAGTCTACTTTTATGATTAATTTCCCATTGGATAACATCCCCCAGCTATAGGGGGAAATTTGGCACTATTCAATAAGGATGGCCATTGTTTCCATTGTTAGGAATTCCCTTCACTTGTAATATAAT
>NC_090761.1:36437667-36442667 GCF_036898095.1 Palaemon carinicauda
TGGACTTCGATTAGTTTTGACCATAGCTAGTTTACATCAAACAGGGCTTAGTTATCCTCTGACTGGGTTCAGTTTCCATAAGTATTGTTACTGTAAATCACAGCCAAAAATAGTTAGGATGAAAATGGATTTCATGTACTACAAAATTTCATTATTTTCATAATAAAGGACTAAATTTGTACGAAACTGATCATATATGAAAATAAAATTACCTTGCTACACCACAAACCAGGCTAAGCTTCAATAAAAAAAAGAATAGTTTATATCAATTTTGAGTTAATTTTCACACATTTTTCTTCAGACTTTGTTTAGTTTACAAAGTTCTACATCTAATAATACCTTTATAACTTCTGGTAAATGAATTAACTACAATAAATGATGTCTTACTTCTCCATACCCATACGAAATTTTTTACTTCATCAAATAGTTTTTATATACAATCGCTTAGCATTTTACTACTATATTATTGTCCCTTTCGTTATAATAATGATACTAGTAGATTCACGAATATGGTAAATTTTAAGTCAACCGGAATCAAATCAATAATGTTAATAATTAGAATAAAAATAAGAGTACCACTTACTCCATTTTAGTGATCTGTATGGCTTTTACATTATAATCCCCATTTTGAATATAAACTCGCCTCATATAAGAACGCTATTATCTATTATGTCTTTCAAAACTATGACACTCTTGTTGAATGCATTAATCTAACTCTGGTTGCTGTGGCCTGATTGGTAAGGTCTCTGCCTGGTGTTTGCCAGTCGGGGGTTCGAGTCCGGCTCAGACTCGTTAGTGCCATTAGTGTCTGCAACCTTACCATCCTTGTGAGCTAAGGTTGGGGGTTTTGGGGGAGCCTATAAGTCTATCCACTGAGTCATCAGCAGCCACTGCCTGGCCTTCCCTGGTCCTAGCTTGGATGGAGAGGAGGCTTGGGCGCTGATCATATGTAATATGGTCAGTCTCTAGGGAATTGTCCTGATTGCTAGGGCAATGTCACGGTCCCTTGCCTCTGCCATTCATGAGCGACCTTTAAACCTTTAAACCTTTATCGTTCCCACTAAGGTCTCCGATAAACAAAATAACGTAAAGTCAATAAATGTACAATTTATGGGAACATAACAGGCTTAATAATTCACATATTGATTTTCTGATGGAGTAACCTAAGAAACTGTTTCTTCACAATTTTTCAAAATTTGCTTCACCTCTGATTTTTCTCAAAATCTTATAATATTTCATCCTTCATCAGAGGAATGTATTTTCAAGGGAGAGACAAAACCCCAAATATTTTTCTTCTACTTTTGTCGCTTCTCTCTGAGCATTTACATCCCAAATAATTACAAAAATGAAAGAAATACATCGAATGAAACTGAATCTAAAATCATTGTATTATTATCATTATTATCATTATTATTATTATTATTATCATTATTATTATTAATAGCTATGCTACAGGATGCTATAAGCTCAACGGAAACTTCTGAGTTGCAAATAAATATAAAATACAGTACACATAACAACATGTGCGTTATTGTCATATACTTTGTATATGTAGTACGTAGCCTTTTCTGTTAGATATTAAGAAAATCTTCAGATATGTAACACCGACCAAGTTGAAAAAGTTTCGACTTGGACAGGGTTCGAATCATTGACCGCCCAGAAGCTCACATCAAAGAAGAATTATTAACACCCTGGGGTCTTAGATCACGAGGCACCTTATTTGATATCGAGAGGTATTTGTGGCTTATATGAATAAATAAAAATCGCGAGTGTTAGTGATGGATTACCATATATGAGTATAGATATATATGTACGTCTATAGATACATATACAGTATATGTACACACACATATAAATATATATATATATATATATATATATATATATATATATATATATATATATATATATATATGTGTGTGTGTGTGTGTGTGTGTATATATGTGTATATATATATATATATATATATATATATATATATATATATATATATATATATTTCTTTAAATATATATAAAGATATATATATACACAAACAAACACACACACACACACACACACACACACATATATATATATATATATATATATGTGTGTGTGTGTGTGTGTGTGTGTGTGTGTGTGTAAGACTATAAAATTGTATTCGTAATTATAAATGGAGTAAAGAAACAATATCTATTATTAATATCACCTGCACATCTTCAATGGTAACATTTACTTTATGTTTTGATAATCTTTACATACCAAGACTATTATTATACCTTATATTTATCTGAGATATAGAGAACATCATTTATGATGATACTTTTTTTTCCGAATGCAAAAGGGTCCATGTACTTCAGCTTTGGTCTGGAATAAATCAGGTTAAATTGAAATTGCTTCTTCTTCTTCTTATTATATATATATATATATATATATATATATATATATATATATATATATATATATATATATATATATATATATATATATATGCATAAATGTGTATATATATGAATTTATGTGTATATATGTAGATATATATACATATATGTGCATATATATGTGTATATATATGAATTTATGTGTATATAAGTAGATATATGTACACACACACACACACACACACACACACACATATATATATATATATATATATATATATATATATATATATATATATATATATATATGCAAAGCATACATACACTTGTATGAAAATATATGTATATACATCTACATACATGCACATATATATACATATATATACATATATATATATATATATATATATATATATATATATATAAATATATATATATATATATATATATATATGTGTGTGTGTATGTGTGTGTGTAGATGTATATACATACATTTTCATACAGGTGTATGTATGCTTTGCATACACACACACACACACATATATATATATATATATATATATATATATATATATATATGTATACACACACAAAGGGATATCTGAACACACACACACACACATATATATATATATATATATATATATATATATATATATATGTGTGTGTGTGTGTGTGTGTGTGTGTGTGTGTGTGTGTGTGTGTGTGTGTGTGTGTATGTACAGATATCCCTTTAGCATTATATGAAATTATTTTTATTTGATTTGGTTGTGAAATCTCACGAAAAAACAGCGTCAAGGACTTGCGTAAGAAAACTGCTTAAATATTAAGTGACAGATACCAGTCTGAGATAGGGCTAACGAAGAAAAAAAATCTAACCTTTAGAGAGAAGCGGTCATAGTGTGCTCGCAGGCCTCTAGAAAAAATTAGCATACAAAAAAAAGTTAGGCCTACTCCCGGTGCTTGGAATGTAGTTTTAGACTTTACGACTTTAAAACTGAACGAGTTTGGAAGAATGTAATGGATACTTTAAGAAAAAAAATGGGGGGAAATGTGGGACCATGATTATCATATAGAGAATTAATTAGAAAAAGGTTATTTTATTAAAGTAAATAATATTTGAAAAGAATGAAAAATAATTTACGATACTCAGTCTTGCTTACTAGTTCAGAAAACACTTTATGGCAAGACTATACCTGCATTAAGGCTTTGCTATTAAATCATGAGAAAAAAAAGAATTATTTAAATCAGTTCAAAGTTAAGAGGTATGGCTATTTCAAAATGAGATTTTGATAGATGTAATACATAAAATCATCTAATCCCTCTAAAGGGATATAACAAGGGACAGAGGATCGCATAATCAAGGTTCCGTTATAGAATAAGGTCATCTTAATATGCAAATTTCTTTACAACTTCCATAGATATTAATAAACCATTCAGAAACTGGAAAGTGATTTATTTATTTTCGCATTACGTATGTACTCACAAACTCCTCTTTCTATAGATTACTATATTAGTGCGATCACGAAGGATCATTATACACAATCAGCATATCAATCGATTTCTTCAAAAAGGAATATTTTATTCATTACCGTCACCAAATATCAATATGCTTACATATATTCTATTATCTAAGAACTTGATTCTTTGCGGTAAAATTTTCTATTTTCCACTAATAATCTCTGTGTACATACTAGATGGCTCAAAAGATTATAGTGACTTGGCTGTATCCAAAAACCACTGAGGAACAAACTGTTTGACCTTGAGTTGGTCGTTAGGCTAAAACTCTTTGTCAAGGACTATAGGGTCTGGTTAAAAGGATAAAAGATTTCTAGTTTCTCAGTTCGTTGTTGACATCTTATTTTCTTTTTCCCCGTCTTGAGATGATATAAGATTATATCCCCGCACCAACATATTATATATATATATATATATATATATATATATATATATATATATATATATATATATATATATATATATATATATATATATATATACCCACACATATAGTATATGTGTACACACACGTAATATATATATATATATATATATATATATATATATATATATATATATATATATATATATATATATATATATATTAAATGCATACATACATATACATATATACACACATATAGTATAATTATACACACACACATATATATATATAAACTATATATATATATATATATATATATATATATATATATATATATATATATATATATATATATATGCATCACATGCATACATATATATGCATATATAAACATATAGTATATGTATACACAAACACACACACGCATATATATGAGTATATATATACTATATATTATATATATATATATACATATATATATATAATATATATATATATATATAAAAATATATATATAAATATCATCATCATCAGCCGTTACTAGTCAACTGCAGAACAAAGGCCTCAGACATGTTCTTCGACTTACATCTGTTTATAGGATTGTATTTAATCTCCAAGTTCGGAGGGAATTATGATGAACAAAATGAACCATGGAATCCGGAGTATGTATGGATATACACACATATATATATATATATATATATATATATATATATATATATATATATATATATTTATATATATATATATAT
>NC_090761.1:36457203-36462203 GCF_036898095.1 Palaemon carinicauda
TACTTTCATTATTGTCAAAATTAGATTTCCCAAAGAGTCACGCTTGACTATTCTAATCATTCATATAGGAATCATCTCTGCGGACATGAACGTACACATACACTAACACATTGATCTATACAATTAAATGTATGTTTTACCTATGCATATAATTATATAAACACGCATGCATATATATACTATAAATATATTATATATTTGTTTCCTTATTTCCTTTCCTCACTGGGCTATTTTCCCCTATTGGAGCTCTTGGCTTATAGCATCTTCCTTTCCCAACTAGGGTTGTAGCTTGGCCAGTAATAATAATAATAATAATAATAATAATAATAATAATAATAATAATAATAATATATTTACGCACACACACACACACACACATATATATATATATATATATATATATATATATGTATATGTATATATACAAACATACACAAACACATATATATATATATAAATATATATATATATATTATATATATATACAAACATACACACACACATATATATATATATATATATATATATATATATATATATATATATATATATGTTATATATACATATTCAAATGCATGTAAAATACATAAATTTAGGTATCATACAAAACTACCAATCTTAACTCCTGCGCTGGGTAAAAGTACTCGAACAAAGCGATCATGTTTGTATCCATAAACGTGAGGCGTCCAAGATGCATCTCATAGAAAGCAGACAGACAGACTTCCATGTCCGAGTGTGGAATCTCTGTGGCCTTGTCACCTCTCGACACACGTGAAAGAACGCGTCCCTTCTCTTCGTTTTCTTCTGTCTCCTTATCCTCCTACTCCGGCTTATTTATCTCTCTCTCTCTCTCTCTCTCTCTCTCTCTCTCTCTCTCTCTCTCTCTCTTTCTTTTTCTTATTCTTGATCTGTTACTGCATTGGGTATCTTGAGCAGTATATGAAATTATTTCGACTCCTGTCGACGTTCTTTCTATTATCCGATTAGCCATTCCTACACCTCATACTCTCCTACTCCGGCTTATTTACTCTCTTTCCTTTCTACTTTTTCTTATTCTCGTTCTGTTACTGCAGTGTGATATTTTGAACACCATGTGGAATTATTCCTAACCTTATATACGTTCTTCATATTGCCCAATTATCCATTCCTACTGTACATCTCTTATCCTATTTTGTCTATAATTTACTATCTTTCCTTTCTTCTTTTTTTTTTATTTCCGTTGAGCAGCATATAGAATTATTTTGACTCCTGCATACATTTTTTCTGTTATCCGATTATCCATTCCGCTTAGCCTTTTTAAGCCCATAGTCAATTGAAAATGGAATATATCTCTGACTCCTCATTATCGGAATCAACATTTTTTGCTTTATATAGCCCGTTATTTTTATCATAAATAATCTCTTCATCCTCAATGTAAGCATTCCACTGTTCTATGGAAGAATTTCATCCCTGTGATTCAACCATCTCGATGAACTCAACGAACATAATTTTGCGGGAAACTCAAGAAAACCAACACTTATACCACATACCTTAGCTGTAGTAGTAGACTTTCACTGAAAGTCTCTAGTGTAAGATAACAGGAACAGGCAGGTTTAGCATAGGACCAGAGCTCGTCAGATTCAGGTGAACCGATGAAATATGAGAGAGAGAGAGAGAGAGAGAGAGAGAGAGAGAGAGAGAGAGAGAGAGAGAGAGAGAGAGAGAGAGAGAGAGAGAGAGAGCCGTTGGAAAGCTTAAGTGTTAGGTTCTAAGGTCGCTTTGACTGGATACTTTTCACTTTCGTTGATGGAATGTCAAAGAGTGACAAGACAGGTTCGATCATTCCCTCCCCACAATACTCGTCCACATTCCCCACCGCTATTTTCTACCCAAAAATCGCCCAGTATTCTTATATTGCTCACCCAATTTTTATCTAAGTAACCCTCTGACATTTTGCTTTATTACTCTCCAAGTAAGGTTTTCTGTTTGAACACAGCTGTTGCTCATTTGAATAAAACTCAACAAACGTGTGCTTTTCTAGGATATAATTCGACTTCATTTAAATCATTTAAGCTTCCTTTAGATTAAATTAGTGTAAATTAACCCATAATAGACTTTACTTTATGTTAGATGCTTTACGTCTTGCTATATTCATGCATTACTCTGGGATAATTTTGAGTAAAACTGGACTTCGATTCGTTTTGATCATAGATAGTTTACATCAACCAAGGCTTAGCTATCCTCTGACTGGGTTCAGTTTCCATCAAGTGTTGTTACTGTAAATCAAAGCCAAAAACAGTTAGGATGAAAATGGATTTCATGTACTACAAAAATTCTTTATTTTCATAAAAAAAAAGCCTAAATTTGTACGAAACTGATCATATAAGAAAACAAAATTACCTTGCTACACCTCAAACCAGGGTAAGCTTCAATAAAAAAAAATTGATTTATATTAAATTTGAGTTAATTTTCACATATTTTTCTTCAGACTTTGTTTAGTTTACAAAGTTCTACATCTAATAATACCTTTATAACTTCTGGTAAATGAATTAACTTCAATAAATGATGTCTTACTTCTCCATTCCCATATGAAATTTTTTACTTCATCAAATAGTTTTTATATACAATCGCTTCGCATTTTACTACTGTATTATTGTCCCATTCTTTATAATAATGATAATAATAGATTCACGAATATGGTAAAATTTAAGTCAACCGGAATCAAATCAATAATGTTAATAACTAAAATAAAAATAAGAGTACCACTTACTCCATTTTACTGATCTGTATTGGTTTTACATTATAATCCTCATTTTAAATATAAACTCGCCTCATATAAGAAAGCTATTATCTATTATGTCTTTCAAAACTATCATACTCTTGTTGAATGCATTACTCTAATACTGGTTGCTGTGGCCTGATTGGTAACGTCTCTGCCTGGTGGTTTCCCAGTCGGGGGTTCGAGTCCCGCTCAGACTAGTTAGTGCCATTAGTGTCTGCAACCTTACCATCCTTGTGAACTAAGATTGGGGGGGTTTGGGGGAGCCTATAGGTCTATCCGCTAAGTCATCAGCAGCCACTGCCTGGTCCTCCCTGGTCCTAGCTAGGATGGAGAGGAGGCTTGGGCGCTGATAATACGTAAAATGGTCAGTCTCTAGGGCATTGTCCTGATTGCTAGGGCGATGTCACTGTCCCTTGCCTCTGCCATTCATGAGCGACCTTTAAACCTTTAAACCTTTATCGTTCCCACTAAGGTCTCCGATAAACAAAATAACGTAAAGTCAAATAAATGTGATGTACAACTTATGGGAACATAACAGGCTTAATAATTCACATATTGATTTTCTGATGGAGTAACCTAAGAAACTGTTTCCTCACAATTTTTTAAAATTTGCTTCACCTCTGATTTTTCTCAAAATCTTATATTTCATCCTTTATCAGAGGAGTCTATTTTCAAGTGAAACACAAAAAAAAACAAAATATTTTTCTTCTCCTTTTGTCGCTTCTCTCTGAGCATTTACATACCAAATAATTACAAAAATGAAAGAAATACATCGAATGAAACGGAATCTAAAATCATTGTATTATTATTATTATTATTATTATTATTATTATTATTATTATTAATAATAGCTATGCTACAGGATGCTATGAGCTCAACGGAAACTTCTGACTTGCAAATAAAAGTAACATACAGTACACATAACAACATGTGCGTTATTGTCATATACTTTGTATATGTAGTACCTAGCTTTTTCTGTTAGATATTAAGAAAATATTCAGATATGTAACACCGACCAAGTTGAAAAAGCTTCGACTTGGACAGGGTTCGAATCCTTGACCGCCCAGAAGCTCATATCAAAGAAGAATTATTAACACCCTGGGGTCTTAGATCACGAGGCAGCTTATTTGATATCGAGAGGTATTTGTGGCTTATATGAATAAATAAAAATCACGAGTGTTAGTGATGGATTATCATATATGCGTACAAATATGTATGTACGTCTATAGATGCATATACAGTATATGTACACACACGTACACACACACATACATATATATGTATATATATATATATATATATATATATATATATATATATTTATATATATATAAAGATATATATATATATATATATATATATATATATATATATATATATATATATATATATATATATGTGTGTGTGTGTGTGTGTATGTGTGTAAGACTATAAAATTGTATTCGTAATTATAAATGGAGTAAAGAAACAATATCTATTATTAATATCACCTGCACATCTTCAATGATAACATTTACTTTATGTTTTAATAATCTTTACATACCAAGACTATTACTATAGTTTATATTTATCTGAGATATAGAGAACATCATTTATGATGATACTTTTTTCTGAATGCAAAAGGGTCCATTTACTTTAGCTTTGGTCTGGAATAAATCAGGTTAGACTGAAATTGCTTCTTATTATTATTATTGTATATATATATATATATATATATATATATATATATATATATGTGTGTGTGTGTGTGTGTGTGTATGTATGCAAAGCATACATATACCTTTATGAAAAATATATGTATATATATCTACACACATACACATACATATATATAAATATATATATACATATATACATACATATATATATATATATATATATATATATATATATATATATATATATATATATATATATATATATATATATATATATGTACAGATATCCCTTTAGCATTACATGAATTTATTTTTATGTGATTTGGTTGTGAAATCTCACGAAAAACAGCGTCAAGGACTTGCGTAAGAAAACTGCTTAAATATTAAGTGACAGATACCAGTCTGAGATAGGGTTAACGAAGAAAAAAAAAATCTAACCTTTAGAGAGAAGCGGTCATAGTGTGCTCGCAGGCCTCTAGAAAAAAAAATTAGCATACAAAGAAAAAGTTAGGCCTACTCCCGGTGCTTGGAATGTAGTTTTAGACTTTACGACTTTAAAATTGAACGAGTTTGGAAGAATG
>NC_090761.1:36474703-36492203 GCF_036898095.1 Palaemon carinicauda
TCGTAGATGTTAAAATACTCCTCAATTTGTTCTGTTTGTTTCGAAAGGGGATTTAATCATCATATGAAAAGAATTCTATGCTCAATATCAAAATCTAATATCTACAGTATAAGTCACTATAAACCAATAGTAATAACAATTGGTAAGGTATCCATGCATTAAAAAAAAAAAAAAAAAAAAAAAAAAAAAAAAACTTGGAAACAGCCCAAATCTTGGTAAAGATGGGTCTTTAATAAAAATGGGGAAACAATATCAGATGTTTTCAAGTTTAATTTCATGTTAATATCCACCCTAAGTAACAGAGTGATTAACAAAACTATGAGTCATGGCATTTATTGAAAACTGATATCTAGGAACCTTACCGGCTGTCAAGCAAACTTGATTCAAGAATATTTTTATACTACTTTACCTTCAACAATGAATTTCGTTATAAAGATTAAAATTCAAAATTGTTTTTTTTTTATTTTTGAAATACCAAGAGTGGGCGACTGATTTTTTGCATTATAAGGACCTCATCCAGATATTACTCGTAATTAACCAAAAATATGTGTAAGGAAATAGAAGATTCAAAGTTCCTTTATTTACATCTGGATCTGAACTCTTCTTAACAATGCTAAACAAAAACATCCCCTTATCAATAACGAGAATAGATTGGAGAACACGAAGGCTTTGTTCTCGAGAAATGGGATGCTTCTCTAGCACCGAACGCACCCAAGTCAGACGTCAAGGGAGTACAGTGGTATGATAGGCAGAGTGCAGTGTTTAACTTTCATTTATCTACATCATCATCATCTCCTCCGCCTATTGACGCAAAGGGCCTCGGTTAGGTTTCGCCAGTTGTGTCTCTCTTGAGCTTTCAAATTAAAAATTCTCCATTAATTATTTCTCACTTTATGCTTCATAGTACTCAACCGTGTAGGCCTAATAATTCCAAATCTTCTAGTGTCTTGTGGAGCCCAGTTAAAAGTTTGTTGAACTAATCTCTCTTGGGGAGTGCGAAGATCATGCACAAACCATCTCCATCTACCCCTCGAATAATAGTTTCCTATCTAATCCTGTTCTGCCATTTATAAAACTCCCAATATTCTTCTGAAGGCTTTCTTCTCAAATCTAAAAAAAAAATCTGTTGGATACTGTCATACCACGAGTCATTTCCATGCAGTAACACCGAAAATAAACTGATGTATAGTCTGATTTCTATATGTAACTTTAGGCGATTTGATTTCCAAATTTATTTTAACAGAGCCATTGTCTGGTTTGCTTTGTTCAATCTTTCATTAAACTCACATTCTAGAGATCCTGTATGAGAGATCATAGTTCCTAAATATTTAAACGATTCCACCTAATTAATCCTTTCTACTTCCAATGATATTTCATCTTCCATCACGTATTCCGTTCTCATCATCTGTCTTTCTTCTATTTATTTTAAGCCTAACCTCAAGTGAGATTTCATGCATTCTGGTAAGAAAGCTTTGCAAGCTTTGTGTTGGTCTGATAATATGGACAGTGTCATCAGGTACTCTAGATCAGCTACTTTCCAGTTAACAATCCAGTCCAATCATTTACCACCATCCCCAACTGGTCTATGCATTACAAAATTCGTGAATAGGATAAACAACGTAGGTGACAACACAATCCCTTGGAGTACTCCGCTGTTCACTGAAAACTCATTTGATAGGACTCCATTAGTATGAACTTCGTACTTGCTATGCTCATGAACAGACTTAATCAAATTTACATATTCAGAGGAACTCCATAATAACGTAGGACTCTCCATAAAATTGGCAGGTGCACACTGTCAAAGGCTTTTTCATAGTCCACAAATGTCATCAATGATGGATTTCTATATTCCACAAATTTTTGTACCACCTGTCTTGAAATGAAAATTTGGTCAGTACAACTTTTCTAAATCATGCTCGTTCATCTCTCAGCTTTTCAATCAGGAAACTTTATAACACTTTTGTTTTGACAGTTCATGTAGTAGAGACACTAGAGGGGGGATAAGAGTCAGGAAGAGGGTAAAAGAGTGCGTCTCCAATGTGAAGAAGGCTCTAGTGTTTCATCTCGAACGTACGTTGTTGTTAAGGTCGAGAGAAGAACTGTTACCACGCTGGCACGGTGTTCTTTTATTCATTTGTTTATTTTGAATGATGACAACTAATGTTCATGATGTTTAACTAGTTTCTTTAATTGCTTTTTATTGATAGTAAAATATTCTTATGAAATTAAAAAGTACTTTTCATCGTTTCTTATACTTCACTGAGGCCCTCGATTAAGCTCTTTGTACACTATACATTTAATATTATCAACAATCTTATCATGATTTCTTAAAATGCCTTAAAATCATTTATTAAACAAAATGGTCATGTAGAGCAAAATATCCATATTGGGGAAAAAAAAAAAAAACAATTGTGCGTTAAGGACAAAACGCACAGTATTCAGTAGGGCAAATTTCAAACAATGACATAAGTTGCAAGAGCAAGGTGGTGCATCTTTTTTGCAAATTAATAGGATAGACTTGAATAATTAGAATCTTTTAACATATTTCTTGATTTTAAAAGACGTAGACAGCTGTTGATAATTTTTTAAAAATAACCTCATGCAAGAAACAGTTTTATACACACACAAACACACACACACTATATATATATATATATATATATATATAATATATATATATATATATATATATATATATATATATATATATATATATATCAACAATAATCTGCGGATCCAGGGAAAAGCAGCAACAGATGTCACTGACTTCTTCATCCTTTTAACTGATGATACGTTTATTCATCCCTGTGTAGTTGAACTTTAATGCAATGAATTACTCCACATACAGCATTTAACCATAAGGTATTTACCATGGGAAAAGTAAACAAATTAATAACTTATATGTTTTGACTATCAATATTCTCATTCTTCTGCTCTTCTTTTTTCCTTATGGTGCAGCTCATTAGTGAGAAAATACGGTGCCCATACAAACAAAACTGGAATGATTTAGGCACGTGGAGATACCAGAAGGCGACTTCCAGGGTATTGGTGTGTGTGTGTGTGTGTGTGTGTGTGTGTGTGTGTGTTTGTATGTGTGTATACACTGTGTACGTGTGAGAGAGAGAACTATTTTGATTAAGAAATAAAGATCTCACCTTCGATCTCTTCCAGGTGTGACCAGCGCGTGTACGGATATTATGCTGATCAGGATAATAACTGCCAGGTATTCCACGTGTGTTACCCATACGTGGATGTTGACCTTCTGATAAAGTTCAGAATGTTCTCTTTCATCTGCGGCCCTGGTCTGGTCTTCGATCAATCTAAATTGGTAAGAAATAAATTCCATTAGAGGGAGACTTTGGAAGATGTACTTATTGATTCTTTTTATACAACGAAGGAAATATTTAAGCATACTCAATAGGTTTACACAAACATTCATACACACATATACAGCATATAAATAGATAGATACGCACACATGAAATGGAAAAACTCATTATCATATTTTAGTTTGAAAAGATTTTTTTTTTTTTTAAAGAAAAAAGTATCACAGATTTCTACCATCTTATATAATAATAAAAAGAGTCACGCAACACTAAACTGCATTTAGTAATAGAAGATAAAGTAATTCTTTTCAATGATCTTGCAATTAAATATTCTACAGGGATAATATTCACCTAAGTATGCCACATATCAAAAAGACGCAGAATGAATGTAAACACATTATGCCCTCAGGTTTGCGACTACCCAGAAGCTTCGATACCCTGCGAGGTCTCAAGTCAGTACTATGACATCAACAACTTCTTCGGTCGCGTCGACCTTCGATTCCGGGACGGACAGACACCAGACGCAGTTCCTCAAGATTTCGAGATCAAAACCTTCGCCGAATTCGCCGAAAGCCGACAATTATAAGTGAAAGATGAAAGATAATTGAAACTGATAATTGGCAGACGAGTGTTGACAGTGTTACCATGTATAATAAGGTTGTACGTAAAGTTGGAGACAGAAATTCCTGGTACACCTCTGCCATTTCTCCCTACACTATCTGCTTGGTTACTCGCAGCGCAATAAGTGTGTCACAGAGTGCACTGCTAGAAGCGAGGTGTGCCAGGAACAACTGTATCTGACTGTACATTTTTCTTATTTTTTTTTTTAACTGATTAGCTATTTCGAGTCGTCGAAGCATTTGCAAGAATTGAACAGAAATAGGAGGGTCCATATATTATGTAGAGTTGTTATAGATAATGAGTTTCAACATAAAAAGAGGCCTATTTGAGTGTTATAATATTGCCAAGTGTCAACAAGCAAATTGATTTGGATTGAGTAGATTTTGGAAGCAATTAGCAAAAATACCATAAAGTACTTTTTATTTTCTTTGCATAAACAAAATCCTGAGCATTCCATAAGTTATACCGAGTTATCAGGTGTTTCATAAGTTTAGATTTAAGTCATTTATGATCGTAGGCTGGCCCTACAAATTTTGTTATAATATCTAGTTATTGTTTGTAGCGAGTTTTATACATTTTTTGTTTCTACCTATGAGTGTGCATTGTTACGTGAAAATATAACATTCGTTCATGTAAAAATGTAAAATGCAATATTGTTAGAAACTGTAAGCACAGTTTAATTGTCCGTGAATCTCTCTCTCTCTCTCTCTCTCTCTCTCTCTCTCTCTCTCTCTCTCTCTCTCTCTCTCTCAATCGCTTCATGCCTATCGTACATGCTTGGATGACATGCTTGCCTCAAGTAAAAATTTTACATTGTTAAAGAGGAGCTATTTTGTGACTTCAAGATAATTACAATGTATTTTTTCCTGTATCAGTGTGCACTTAAAAGTTTGAATAAATGAACTAAAAATAACTAATTTCTTTTCTTATATGCCATACAGAAAAAGTGAAAAAAATATATAAATTTTGATTTATTCCTCTATCTGTCTGCCTCGGTTAATATCTGTAAACCTTGGTTCAATGATGACTGTAGACGTGCTTATTTGGAGAAGCAGGAAGCCTATCATCTTTGGAAGGATGACGTATAAGATTTGAATTAGAATAACTAGACATACCTTAGAGCTTTTGCTCACAGACTTTATGCTTTAGCTGAAAAGGAATACAATCTATCCATAGAGGAAACTATTTCTGGTACAACCCAGCAACATATGTGGCGGGCTATACTTAAATCTTCACTCTTCGGTGCAGATTCTGTCACTCACTGTCCAAAGGAAACGGCAACCCTTTTGCCTGAGTAAGCAGACTAACGAAAAACTCGATCTTCCTCATTCTTGTTTTCCTGAGGCGAAACTAAGTAGTTTAGTTTTTCGATCTCGTGAAATTAAGGGTCTCTTGATGGACCTCAATGCTTATGGAGTTGTAGACACAAAGGGTATGTTTCATTTGATTTTAATAAAGACTGCAGATTTTTTAGCTCCAAAGTTATTTGTTATTTACAGCAAGTTATCAATAGCAGGTTCTTTTAGCACCTGTTGGAGAATTGGTAATGTTACTTTATTAAGTAAATGCATTTGTGGTAGCTCAAGTTCAGCTGATTACTGAACAATTTTTAAAACTCCCATTTAATCCAGTTTTTGAGCGTCTTTTGGCAAAACGTCTTAATAGGTTTGTTGAAGGTAATGATCTGTTCCCTAGTTTGCAATTTGACTTCCATAAAGGCCAGGGATCATGTGATGCCCTTCTTACAATTTTCAGTGCTGCACAGAAATCCCATGATTGTGGTCAGGAAGTTCATATGATTGGCCTTGATTTTAGAGGTGCCTTTGACCATGTTAATCATGAGGCTCTTGCTTTCAAACTCAAAAAGTTGGGAGTGGGTGAGTATTCTCTTGGCATCATTATTGAATTTATAAGTTATAGATCGTAAAGATTTGTTGTTGATGGGCATTGCAGAGAGTATAGGAATGTGATATCTGGTATTCCTTGGGGTAATGTTCTTGGCCCATTATTTTTCTTACTATATACAAATGACATATGGTGTGACCTAAAAAACAAGCTTGTTGCGAATGCAGATAATGCTACTCTCTTTGCATCAATTCCATCTCCATGATTTAGATCTGGGGTGGTTGAATCCCTTAACAGAGACCTAACTAAAATGAAGGCATGGTGCAAATTATGGAGTATGAAGCTGAATCCTAACAAAACTCAGTGTTTATATTTCTGTACATATTGCTTTTGTTATCATTCACGTTGGTTTAGTTTTTAAGTATGCTGTATCTTCTTTATTACCATTAATTCTTATGCTGTCTGAAGAGATTGAGTGAAATCCGGGACCAGAACGTCCTAGATTTCGTCAATGTCGTTTACTGTATTGCAATATTGGTGGTCTTCATGTAAATATTCAAGACCTTACAGTTGCGTCAGACAGTATGATATTTTTGTGGTCAGAAACTTTGGTTTTTAATATGAGGCATTCATCTGAGCTCCTTATAACTGGTTTTAAGAAGCCAATAATTTTAAAACAGGATGTCATTCCTTGGGCCAGGGAAATGGCGGTGTATATTAGAACTGAGTACCCTGCTTCTCAAAAGTCCTGCTATGAATGTGGATGTCATGAGATCAAAGTAATAAAAGTTTGTGGTAGGCATAACAACTCCTACTTATGTTCGATCTACCAGACATGGATGACTCTTTCTGCGATTGTCTTCTTACCATTATGGCCAAGATACAAGAAGATGATAGAATGGCCTCTTTTGTATTTGTTGGTGATTTCAATGCTCACAAGAGGGAGTGGTTAAATTCTGTTTCTCCTACGGATCGCCATGGCTTAGGAGCTTTAGACTTTGCCTCTGAATCAGGCTGTGAGCAAATCATAATAATAATAATAATAATAATAAAATAAAATAGAGCAGTAAAATAATTCTATAAAACATACCTTCAATTATCACCATCCTCATACATAATTATTATTATTATTATTATTATTATTATTATTATTATTATTATTACAAGGGTATCGTTGAGGATTATCATTCAACAACTGAGTACAACTTTCTACATCGAACCTTGAAAAGAATAATTCGATTTGATGGAAGTATGAGTCCATGACATATCTGTTTTTGACGTTGTTGATAGTTTATATAGGACATATCTGTTTTGACGCTGTTACTGTTTTTAGAATGATATATTGTTAATTTATTCTCATCACTTACTTATTTCCTTATTTCCTTTCCTCACGGGGCTATTTTTCCCTGTTGGAGCCCTTGGGCTTATAACATCTTGCTTTTCCAACTAGGATTGTAGCTTGGCTAGTAATAATAATAATAATAATAATAATAATAATAATAATGAGACTGCACCAAGATGCACTCGGTCAACAGAGAATGTTGTTGAAAATTATGCAAATGAGTTGCGACTCTGATCAGAGGGGAAATTAATGTCGAAGCCGGTTGGTGTTATGTTGGGTTGCCTTAGTAACAACATCTGCCGGTTAAACATCACGGTTACTAAGTGGATTGAGTTACAGACGTCATAGATGCCACTTCTAACCCCTCCCACCACACATCTGAAAGGTGGTGATGGTATGCTTACATGTGCGTTCAACACAGGCTAACACAGTTACCACTGAAGGCATAGATGACGTCATGATTGCTCCATGGTACAATAAAAATCCGTAGGGATAATTTCAATATTTTGCTAAATGAATTAGCCCTAACTTTTGGAATCTTTCGGGATGATGAGATCGAAAAATCAAAACTGAGTTCACCGAGGTAAATGAGGTCTTCGAAAGCTTGATAAATTCAGCAAGTTAGGCCCCATAATATAAATAAAAATTCTGGCAATGTCTGGCATCACCCATACGAGATGCGTCTAAGCGAGTGCCTCCAAGCAACCTCCTAACTGTTGTGGTCCTCACTCTTGGAGAGTCCGTGACATCGTTCGGACGGCCTCCTTAGTGGCTCTTGGCTCAAACAAAGGAAGCTCATCTAATCCTTGGCACCATGAGAGCGGTAGCCTTTTTCCTCACGCTGTTGGGTAAGAATGTTGGAATTCGTTGTTTTTAAGCTTTCTACAAGAATAATGTATATAGTTTTGGAAGGGAAACTTAAGTAGAGAAAAAGCTATGGACTTAAGAAAAGATTCATACTGCCTTATGCAATTTTGGAAATGTTATACCAATGTCGGAGTTCATCAAAGAATGTCAATGTATATTTTTTTCAGTAACATTAATTGGCTTAGGATGCTATACACTTATGTCTACGTTACTTTAAAACTACGAAAACACAAAAGCAACCGTATACTTCCTTTCATACATTTGTACTATTGCTCTTATACATACAGTATATGCACACATGTATAACCATGTATTTAAATATATTCATGTGTATATATATATATATATATATATATATATATATATGTGTGTGTGTGTGTGTGTGTATATAAATATATATATATATATATATATATATATATATATATATATATATATATATATATATATATATATATATATTTCTGATATATCAGTACAAATACTAGTTTCAAGTTATGTGCGGACACTTAAGTTGTGTATCCTAGTTCCTCATACTAAAACCCACATTATGCTCAATGTCCTAATGTGAATTATTATCCGAAGCGGGTCTGTGTTCTTCCCTGCAACCCGGACTGGAGTATCACTACCGGTACAGCGGACGTTTGGCTTCCGGCATCACGGAACTGAGACATCAGTTCTCGGCTGTCGGCATCAAATTAGACATCCAAGTCCAGGTGGCTGCAGACTATACAGCTGTTTTCAAGGTAAACTGAAAACTTTTTGGTATAATAGCTACACTTGGTGAGAACTATTATGTCAATGCTTTGTTCTACTTTCTTTTCTTATTAATGATACATTCTTGGTTCTAACAGCTATTTTCCAGGTAAACGTTAAATTTTTATTTCTAACAGTGTTCTTAACAGGAAACAAATTTAATGCTTGGTTCTACCTACTTTTATTATTGATAATCTATTCTTAGTTCTAACAGATTTTTCAGTGTATTTTCCTAAGTTTTCAATCGTGAAAAGTATTTCTTCCTGTATTCTCATAACCATTTCCAGGTGATTTTGATAATTTGTTTTTATAACTGTTAATATTCCGTTAAACGGTAGAAATTTTCTTGGTTCCAAAACCTACTTACTGAATAACAAAAAAATCTACATTGTTTCAATAACTATTTTCTACTTTAATGAATAAAATTCTCTAGTTTTAATAGAGGCTGCTAAGTTTTTAATTATCATAGTTCATAACGATGGTATTTCCATTTTCCTTGATTTTTTTTTTTCATATTTGAGTACTTTACTCTATATTAAAAAGGTGTTTCTTCTCTATATTAAAAAGGCGTTTCTTCTCTATATTAAAAAGGCTTTTTCCTTAAAAATAAAAAAAAAACAAAAAAGAAATAAAGAGAGAATCCCTAAAACTAGAATGGCTGTGAATTCATACTAAGGTGTTGTAAAATTTAATAAAATTTAAGCTACCATTACGGCAGCATTTTGCCAGCACGAAAGCTACATGGTTCCTTGCAGAAAGTCAGTTTCCTAAGATCAGAAGAGTCAAATCGACTAACAATTCCTTTTTGCTGTTCATATGAATCTTCCTTGACTCACTTAATCAAAATGCAATTTTCTTAAGTTAAATAAAGCCCTCCATGGAAAAACTTCAGCATCTTAAATTTTACTTGCTTATTTGAGACCCTTATCAAAGAAAAAGTCGTAATAATGTCCTTATTTTATTGCAACAGGTAATATGAATTTATTCCAGCAAACGACTGTTTGCTCAAATTTTTTTTTTTTTTTAGTTCAGTCACGTCGAGGTCGGTGACTTCCACGATGTATTGCACTGTGATATGAGAGCTCCTCTGCCCATCGAGTACCATCCACTGGAAAATGGAATCGAGTTGTTGCAGACGCCTTTCAGAGTCAAGATTGCCGAAGATAAGGTAAGTTGACTAATACCTCTCTCTCTCTCTCTCTCTCTCTCTCTCTCTCTCTCTCTCTCTCTCTCTCTCTCTCTCTCTCTCTCTCTCTCTCTCTCTCTCTCTTCTAATTATCTTTTCGTCTAATGTATATGCAAATATAACAGCTTTGTTTGCTCTTGTTCGATTAGCATATCAATACTGTTTTACATATATACAACAACGTCACTCATAGCACAAATGAAAACAAATCTTCTTCATCCCTGAACCTATCCTGATATATATGTAATTATTTTCTTGGATATTTCATATACATTTCCGGTACCACCGGATTAATATACCACGCACTAAATTCTTTGCATCGGATTTCAAGCTATAGCAACTTAAACAGCTTGAAGTGAATTAATTCATGTATCCGGGTTTTTTTTTTTTTTTTTTTTTTTTTGGCAAGGAAATTAAATGGAAAAAAAAACATCTTCAATTCTTGAATGTGATATATCTAACAAACTGAAATGTGTCCAATTTTAAACAACAGTATTCTTATATATATTTTCTTTAAGTTTCTTAAGGTTCAACTCATCAAACTGAAGAATTCACCATAATTTTTAAGGGAAAACCTTCAGAATATATCGTCTTTCTCTTAGGATTAACAGCAATGCCTTCCTCAAACATGAAGATTATCGTTTTTCCATTGCTTTCAGAAACCTTTCTTCTTCGAGTTCTTGGAAATTCCAGCAGAACCAGTGTGGGTCACCAACATCAGGAAGTCAATTATCAACATCTTCAGGATAGCTCCTTTCGGGGTAAGGATTTTTGTAGGATTTTTGAATCAGCCAAATAGGATATTCACTATAATTAGAATCTTTAGGGTATTTCCATGTGAGGTGGGTGTCTACAGTAGAACTGTAGAAATATTCAAAATGCTTACATAACTATTTCTGTGACTAATGATACGAGGTATTGAAGTCAGGCTTTGAATTTTGACTAGAAAATACACAGTTCTCAAGATGTTCCATTTAAGGGGTTAAGCAAGAGTATAAAACATCAACCCTTAGAAATGAATAATTCGAGGATATGAGGTTTTTTTTTTTTTTTTTTTTTTTTTTTTTTTTTTGAAAATGACCTGCAAAGTCAAATTCACTACAGTTTCTCTATAAAATTGGCAAATAAGTTTTCTACTCCATGTGGGTTTGTTTTATGATTGAAAATTAAATTATCCATGATTTAAGATACTGTGTAGGGGGACTTGAACAGAACACCATGAAAATGAGATAAAAAAATCAAAAGGGAAATTTCATTTATAGCAAGATATTCTCTGAACTAGACTCAATAAATTCTATTGTTTTTCTTTTTCTTTAGATTATTCTTTTAATTATTATTTTCCATTATAAAGACTTACTGGTATAAATCTTGATTTATCTTAATTTGCTCGTAAAAGTAAATTCCCATCAACAGTAAGTTTACTATAAGATCTAGATAAAACAATCTTTCTTTTATACCATGTATATATTTTGCCCGTATTAAAATAACTCGACATGGAGGAGAAAGACTTCATCACCGCATCTAACCTAAACATATTCAATTTCTTAAAAAAAAAAAAAAACAGGATCTTCAATCTACCACGCCTGAATCTCGCCCTGATGTCGTCACCCATCTCAACTACGGTCCAATGGAGGAAACTCTGGTGGGACGCTGCATTAACTGGTAAGTCAATTGGTTCTTAGTGTTATTCTTGAATGATGTTGTTAGGAATATTCCTTTCATTCAAATGTACAATGAGGTATGCATACACGCACACACATGGATATCTGTCTATTTATGAACACCTATTATATGCATGCATACGTGTATCACCGTAAATATATATATATGTATATATATATATATATATATATATATTTATATATATAAATATATATATATATATATATATATATATATATATATATATATATATATACTGTATAATATTGGTGTACTGAACATCTCTCTTAAACTATTGGCGCTTAATATTCGGTCAGTTTTAAAGAGTAATTGCATTATCTATTGTAAAGAGACTCCTAATAGGAAAATATTTGGAAGAAAATTTCCTGGCAATTATATGACACGAGATTGAACTTTCACTGTCTTACAGGTACAGCATATACAAGTTTCCCGAAGAGGATTCATCCATCTTTAACCGTGAGCACGAGATTGAGGACGACATTCAGAGAGAGGGAGCTGAATCAGGAGAGTAAGTCTTACCTTTCGAACTAGGGTTGTAAATTAGCTAATAATAATAATAATAATAATAATAATAATAATAATAATAATAATAATAATAATAATAATAACCTACCAAGTACCGCGGAGTGCAACGTTGTTGTCAAACGTTGCAGGCATCCTTGACAGTGAATAAAGTGACTGCACTACGCATCATCAACAACATTATAAACACAACTTTATTTCTTCAATACTATTTATATTTCTCACTGGTATCCTATTATAAATATTTGCTCTTGTGCAATGATCACATAAATCTTGCATTTTAACTATTGTCTAATACTTAAAACGCATATGCATTTACCAATAATGACATAAGAATGAGTTCTTTTGACATATATCTTTGCATATATATATATAAATATAAATATATATATATATATATATATATATATATATATATATATATATATATATATATATATACTGTATATATATATATATATATATATATATATATATATATATATATATATACTGTATATATATATATATATATATATATATATATATATATATATTATATATATATATATATATATATATATATATATATATATATATCGCCTTCATACAGTTAAGGCAAACGTTAATGTATATTACATATATAGGAACAGAAAGATCAAATTGTTCGTAATCTATTAATGATTCAACTACCTCACTTTTTTGTATAGTTTTACTGGAGCCAAGGGTCGAAAGGGATCGAAGACCTCCAAAACATCTTCCAAAACTTCTTCGAAAACCTCTTCCAAAACTTCCTCCAAAACTTCGAAGGGCAGCAAAACTGCCGGTGGCAGATACACAGCTGGTGGCCCTTCCATCAGTGACACCCTTTGGCATGTCAAAAAAACTACCGACTTCGAAAGGTGTGAATACAACGTCTCTATGCAGGTAATTGTCAGCCTCTTTACAAACTGTTTACTTTCCACATGTCTGAGATGGAAAAGAAAGATAAAAACGGACGGTTTCGTGTTGAAGGAAATGAAAGGACCAAAGGATTTTCATTTCACACACGGGGCTTCTGGGTTTTCGTTTGGTGCATCAAACGAACATTTTAATTCAGTTTACGGAACCAGTGGTTTATGAACAACATATGATGAAAAAATTATAAGTTTTTTGCTTTTTCAAAATGTCTTACATTATTGTGCGGATTTGCAGTGATATAGCTGCATTGGCAAAACTAATGTAATACTGAGTTTTGATTATGATTAAAGATAGCACAAGGAAATAGGATTAATATAGAACAATTATTTTAGTTTTTGAATAATGAGTATTGTTATTGGCATAAGGGAAAGGCTACCAAATTTTAAAAAATTCATATTTGCTTCAATGGATACATTAGAAAACATTAACGAATTACTTAGTGTATAAGGTTGAAGGAAAAATGAATGGGATTAGTTTAACTCTATGATTGTAAAAGAATCTTTGTGGATTACTTTGTATGAACATTTAATGAAAACACTAAAAAGATTGCTGGCATTTGATACCATTTAATCGACGCTAACGGGCAAAATATCCTTTTTCTTAACCATGAAATTACTGACGATTCTTTCAGGGAAATGTCCACTCCTATGAAATGGAGTTCTTCCATCGGTCTTCGACTGGGACCTTCATCATTCGTGGTGACTCCAATGCCATGAGAATCGAGAAGGCATTTATTGAAGGGGAAATAACGGTTTATTCTCTTGATCGAACTGAGCACTACGACACTTTCACGAATCAGGTGAGAAGAAAGGTGGATTATCTTGTCTTTGTTAATGCACCAGGTGAGGAAATAGAGGGATTATCTTGTCTTTGTTCACGAACCAGGTGAGAATTTAGGTGGATTACCTTGTCTTTGTTCACGGAATAGGTGAGAGTATAGGTGGATTATCTTTATACACGGACCAGTTGAGAGGATAGATGGATTACCTTGTCTTTGTACACGGACCAGGTGGGAGGATGGATGGATTACCTTGCCTTTGTACACGGACCAGGTGGGAGGATAGGTGGATTACCTTGGCTTTGTACACAGACCAGGTGAGAGGATAGATGGATTACCTTGCCTTTGTACACGGACCAGGTGAGAGAATGAGAGAGGATATTAGGATCACGTTATCTTTGTAAACAGACCAGGTGGGAGGATATGGATTACCTTGCCTTAGTATACGGACCAGGTGAGAGTATAGGTGGATTACCTTGTCTTTGTTCAAGGACCAAGTGAGAGGACGTGGATTTCTGTATTTCGTCTTTGATCTCCATATTCGAGGCCATCATTACTGTCCTCTTTCTATATAGTATTGTCATGTTTATTAATTATCATTTGGTTAGTCGTCTTTTATTATTTACTTTTCACTTCTATGTTCATTTCTCCGCACTGCACATTTTTTTTCATTGAGCCTACAGGGCTTTGAAATATTCTGGTTTTATAATGCAGATTGCATCTTCGTATGATGTGTATATATATATATATATATATATATATATATATATATATATATATATATATATACATATATATATGTATATATATATATATATATATATATATATATATATATATATATATATATAGAATATTTGTAACTAATCTCTGTCCTTTAATTTCAGACCCTCGAGTTGAAGGCCGTCCGAATAACAGAAGTAATCCAGATCATTGACTTCGAAGTTCATCGTTGCAGTTCCTGGCGCTTTGAGGTCGAACATTCCATTGCTGATCACCATGTAAGTACCAGCTCAAGGAAATATTTTCATTTCATACTGCGTAGAACGATTTTAATAAAAGTATATTGCTTTACACTTTTTATCTTTATTATATTTCAATCTATGAATCAGTCAGGTTTCATCTGACTGTTCTTGATGTGAGCAGTATTTGAAAGGAGTATGAATATGTATAGAATTTATCAGATGGTTTCCTTTTAATGATAAAGTAGGAATTTGTCTTTGCCCTAAAATTGAAATTCTGTTCAAGACTCAGTCTGATTTTTGTTCCTGATCAGATTATATCTTCTATTTTGAGTTCAGGTTACTCATTGTCATATAAATCTTAAATACTGTATCTGCGATCTCATGATGATGACACCATTGGATGAAAACAAAGATAAAGCTCTGTAATAAGTATTTAATAATATACAGTAATTTGTGATATTAATGTCAGGTACAAACTAATTATTTGAAAAACATGTTTTTTTTTTTTATTTGCCTAGGCCGAAGGAACGCAGCCTACCCTTGAACAGATTCTCACTGGAGTAGAACTCACCGCAGCAGTCCGTCAAGAAATCCAGGTGTGTATTCAGGAATGTCAATATTATTTTATTATATTATACACAAACACACACTCTGAGATATACATACACACATACACACACACACATACATATATATATATATATATATATATATATATATATACATATATACATATATATATATGTATGTATGTATGTATGTTTGTTTGTGTTTATTTAGAACTCAAGCACTAAGGTAGTTTTCTTTCTCTTCTTCTATTATCTACATTATCCTTTTCTTATAGACCCTACATTCATTTTCATTTGTTCTTTCGTTGAATGATAAAATGTTCTACTTACTAAGAACCAAGACATTTGACAAGAAAGATATTCCAGTTACTGTTGTATTGGGTATATAGGACCATTTGCATTTCTGTTCTTTGGTCAAACCAGATGATAAAATTTTCACTTGAAGAATCCCTACGCTTCTTAGTATCAAACCGAGAATATCTAATCAATGGAACTTAATAATAACACTTCATTCATGGTCTTTGATTCCTACTACTATAAAAAACGATTCGAAAATAATAACAAGCAAGCGTTTCTAGAGGTAAAAAAAAAAAAAAAAAAAATTAGCTCAATCTCTCGTTCACAGAGATGGACTCTATCCAGAACTTATCAACCGATTTTATCTACACCGGAAAAAAATTTCTGTTGAATATAACTATGAATTTCTTGCTCTTCAATGACCAACAGAGCTACGTCATCAACCTGATAGAAGACCTCAGCCACCGCATGCCAAGGAATCCTTCCCAGACTGTCAGCATCGCTGAGGAAATGAACCACATTGTTGAAGGGGTGTCTGTCTTGTATTCCGCGGAGTTGGAAAGTATTTACAACAGATTCGATGCAGCAAAAAGTTCAGATTTCGATATCAGTCTGTAAGTTGATGATAATTCATTTTTACTAGATTTTTTCACTCTGTCTTATTGCTATATTTTCAATAGGGCAACGTTCCTTGCTGGTATACGCTAGCAGTTTTTTCACTGTCTTACTGTTACATTTTCAAGAGGGCAAGAACCCTTGCTGGTATATGTTAGCAGTTTTTTTTTTACTCTGGTCTAATGTTACTTTTTCAAGGGGGCAACAACCCTTGCTGGTATATGCTAGCATTTTTTTTTCACTCTGTCTTAGTGCTACCTTTTCAAAAGTGTAAGAGCCCTTGTTGGCTATCAGTGGATCCTGGCTGCATCTAACATCAACGCGCCTCTCTCTCTCTCTCTCTCTCTCTCTCTCTCTCTCTCTCTCTCTCTCTCTCTCTCTCTCTCTCTCTCTCTCTCTCTCTCTCTCTCTCTCTATCTTATATTATGAAGATGAACGACTAACATATTTATCAAATGAGAAAACTAAAGTTTATTTTTTCTGTTCTGTTTGAAGGCATATCTTCCTCCAAGCAATGGTGTCAGCCGCAACCGAACCTTCCATCCAACACTTGTTGAAGCTGATTCCACAAGAGAATTTCAGGGTCCACTATGAAGACATCGTCCACAGCTTTTTCAGCAGCCTACCAAAGACTACCGTTAGTCCTTCGCTCATCCCAAAGATCATGGTGAGTGAACCTTGTCTATATCAGTTTAATGGTTTTAACCAATTGGTAGATGAGATGGTTAGGATCTCAGAGTAACCTTTTTCACGTCGTGTTCGAATATTGGATGAGCTTGTAAATTAAATGTCATATTATGGATTTGGTTTTTAAATAATTTGATCATTCAAATAACTATTTCATTCACATTCTTGAGTGACTGATTTTGTTCGTTGCTTATAGTGGTTGAGTAGCTGAATTTCACTGATTCGTTATATAATTTAGAAACTATGATAATTTGAAATAGGAGCGACTAACGATTACCTCCTAATAACTTTCATATCAGATGACATCCTGATAATTTTCAACGAAGTATTTGCACCTTTACTAAGATGAATTATTACATTTCAGTAAGTTGAAATAATTATTACATCACATAGAATAAGATAATAAAAGATGGCCATAATACAAATTTTCATACTACATTATTTCCTTATCTGGTCTATCACAAGTATTTCTTTTTCACCAATCTTTCTTTAAAAATGCTGT
>NC_090761.1:36497203-36502203 GCF_036898095.1 Palaemon carinicauda
ACAATAACAACAAAAAACCTCCTTCTCATCAAATCGGGGAATGTCGAGTATGCAGGGGTAAGGGGGTACACTTTGATTTACACTTTTGAAAACTACCTCTTCCGGAACTACATGTATGTGGGCCTGATGATGTTCGGACACTGCTACACTAATAATATTTTTTATCACTATATGTATATATATATATATATATATATATATATATATATATATATATATATACACAGTATATATATTTATATATATATATATATATATATATATATATGCATTATATACTGTAAATAGTGATACCTCTCGATAAAAAAAACTTCTATATACGAAAGATTCATGATACGAAACGAGATGCGAAGATTTTTTTTCACCTCATATTATGAAAACATTTTCATGATACGAATCGAGATTTGCCAGGCCGCCTAGAATAATTTTAAAGTTCATGAGCCGCCAAAGTGTAAACTCTCCACCATCGTCCTGCTCTCCCATTGGTTATCTCCCTACCTTGGTGTCTGTTACCGCCGTAAGATCATGCTCTGCGATTTTATATCATATAAGTATATAAGTATGTGCGTACGCATATCAAAACATTAGCGATACATTTCTTTCATTTCTGTAAATAAATAACAGATTGTAGCATATTATTCCTTTTAATACCAAAATTTCATATCAATAAGTACATTTCAAATTAAAAAATACAGTGAACAGAACTGTTTTGTATGTACTAATGCTCAATGCTACTACGCATATCAAACACATTAGCAATATATTTTTCTTTTATTTCTGTATATAAATAACAGATCGTAACATACTGTTTTCTTTCAATACCAAGATTATTTATTTACAACCAATTTTATATCAATAATTACATTCTTAAATAAAAAAAACACAATGAACAGTACTATACTGTATTGTATGTACGTACACACAATGCTACTACGCATATCAAAACAAGCATATATTTTCTTTCATTTCGGTGAAAAAAAATAAGTTATGAAAAGTATTTACTAAACAATTGCAGTTCATTCATTCATCAAATAAAGTTCAGGTACATATACATGTATATAAATTATATATATATACATACATACATACATACATACATACATACATATATATATACATATATATATATTATATATATATCATATATATATTATATATATATATTATATATATACTGTATATGTACTGTGTATATATATATATATATATATATATATATATATATATATATATATATATTTATATGTATATATAATATATATACACATATATATAAATAAATATGTATATATATATATATATATATATATATATATATATATCAAGTGGTTATATCCTGATATCCTCACATTGTTTTGATACACTTGTTTATATTAATTTCCTCTTTTCAACAGCTTAACAAGCCTCTGTCGTTCGCCTGGTTGACTAACTCGTATTCCTTCATGCCCGAAAAAATCTCGCTCAAGCTCAGTGGCACAGTGCTTTTCGGATTCCCAAATGAGTTCCTGGTTCGTATATATTTTTTATCTAAATATTCTGTTTCCTATATTACTAGTTCATTTTATTGTCATTGAAAAATGTTTAATAGACCTTATCTTCATGTATGGATTTAGATGCTAACTCGATATTGTATGAAAATGTGGACTTGTGGATAAATTCATCATTTTATATAGATATGTGACTATTTATGAACATGTGCGACCTACCCATGCATATCAGAACATTCGCCAACTTGTTCACTTCCATTAATTGGTGTCTGAACTAATCTCAGATGGAAGCTCAGTTCATCCTAGGCCAGAACATCTTCCGTAACCTCGCCAAGATGTATCGTCCAGACACTTCTAAAGTGAGCCAAGATGCTATTGATATCGTTCAAGGAATGTATGATGAATTGAAGGTAAGTACCATCTTCATATGCAATGTTTATATATCCTATGTGGAACTTTGTACTCTCATAAATGTACTCTGTTGCTTTGGTAGAAATATGACCTTCTTACTAAAAGCAAATTATTTCCGGAAATTTATGTAACTAGAAATTGCTATCAATTTATTTCATTTTCTAATATATGCAACGTGGAATATTTCTTCAGATAAATCTGCTTACGAAGCATATTGTGTAGGAATACGATGAAATTCTCTATCATCATCATCTGTATTGATTCTTTAGGGATCTTTTTCTGTGATTTGAAAATGTTCTGTTCTATTAATTTGTACGTTGATGTTTGATATTAATCTAATTATGATTAGACAGACTCAATGAAAGTTTCTAAATGGCATTTAATCATATACTCGAAATGTACGTTATTTTTGTCAGTTAATCCAAAATAAGCCTATTGTTAAGTTCTAGCTGTACATGGCATATGCCTGCTTTTAGAAAACATTAGTTTTACCTAATTTTTTAACTGGCTGATTTCTACTTGGCTATTAATGTGTGAATTTAACAAGGTTAGCATTAGATTCTTAAATCCTTCATATTTTAATAGGGAAATTCAATATTAGTATTTACCACACACCAAAATATTTCTTTTCGCAGGAGAAGCTTGGATTCACGGCTATACCAATAAAAGAAGGCCAGTTCATGTTGAGTTTCCAGAAAGATATCCTATTCATGTTGGGAGCTAGTGGTAAGGATAGAGATGGGAAGTTTTAACAAATAATTGGAAGTTTGAATCTTGCATCGAAAACAGTTTTTGTTTTCATATTCTTAATGATTTGATATTCTTTAAACAGTTCTCTTTTATTCTATTACCATTAGCAATACCCCTCACCTGAGAATCTAGAGTAAGTGCTATCATCACGAATGAATGATCTAGAGCCGAGATTAATTATTCATGATCAGCATTGGCATTATGAAAGACACAATTTCATTAGCTTTCAAGATAATATACTATTTTTCTCTTTATCATAGTTTAATGCCAAATTCAAAGGAATTCTTCTCATTGGCTATTTACTTCAGTATTCAGTTCATATTCTATAGTTTTTTGTACTCTACGTTATGAATCTGATTAACATTTTGTTCTTCCCTTTGATTAAAATAATTTGGTTTAAACATATCTGTCATCAGTGCTTTGTGATAAAACCAGAAATTAAGATACTGATATTGTTCTGTGGTCTTTTATATTCCACTGCGCATGTAGTTAAAAATCTATTTTAAAATGTCATCCAATATTTCTGATTAAATAATTATACTGAGAATCCCGTAAGCTTCTCAACTTTTCAATCCCCATTATATATATACAATTCCAGTCATTTTAGTCTTACTTAAGTCTTATCTAAGAATTAATTCATTGATATATTGCTATATCCTAAATTCACGAATGTTGCAATTATAAACAATGACTTTATAACTGTTCCGCAGAGCGTTCAAGGATGCAACCTTTCCCGGAACACTCCTTGAATACTCCACATTATACCAGAAACCGCAAGGCGTTCATTGCTATTCCTACGGACGTTGGCTTACCCTTCGTCATAAAGGTTAGTCTTTGACTTCTTTATGTATTACTGTTAATTTGGATAACACATAGTTGTTAATTACAGTTACCTTATAAGATCAGAACGTGAAATTAAAGCAGTTACTTTATAAGATTATAACGTTTAATTACAGCTGTTAGTATTTGACCGTATTTTACATACACACACACACACACTATATATACATATATATATATATATATATATATATATATATATATATATATATATATATATATATATAGGGTACTGATGTGTTGAATAATGATGATCCTTAATAAAAATTTTCGTGTTGATATTGCAGTACTTGACATTATTCCTTATAAATTTCTTTTTTTAAGCTTCTTTTTTTAATTAACCGCATCTAATGATTGTTTAGGAATAGTTGGTATTTGATGTTATTTTATATGAGGCAGGTACATAACTTAAGTTTACTTAAACAAAGTACGCGTGACCTACTTCTTACTATAAGGTTTACAAAATTGTCAACAAATTACATTTCATCTTATTAGGAGACAGTAAGAAACCTCAAATTTATTGACTTTTCTCTTTAATAAAATTGTAACAATATCAAGCAAATACGGTAACTTAACAACGCAATGTTATTAAGTAAATAAAACAAGCAAATAAATCAACTCGAAGTTTATGTGATAAAACAGACTATTATGCAAAGAAGTTAACATGAGTTAGTATTGCTAGTGATGATAATGACCCAACTTCGTAATGTCTTATCTTCTGTGTATCATATCTCGAAATGTATGCCAGTATTATCATTAACTCTGAATTGTCTTTCTGATCCTTAACAGCACACCATTGAATCTGGCTGGTGGGTTGAAGTTAATAACCTTCCAGGAGGAAGCTTTGGTAAACGCAGCATGAAAGTTACTGTCGAGTAAGTCAAGAAGATGATTTTCATTGTATCTTATTATGATTTTCATTTTAGTTTGGCTCTAATTAACAAGTGTAGAAGAATATGAAAAAGATAAAACATTTACCAGAATAAAAGGATTGGATTAACCCAAACTCTCTTTTGGGTGACCACTTCCTTACATTAGAAGTTTTATGCTTTTTTTCATGAACATAATAACTTCGGTCAAAAATCTAAACAAAGGACGCAGTTTTTCATGAATCTAAAAGCCGAATAATTGAGTCTGAGAGATATGAGGAAAGGTTATACTGTTTGGATTTTTATTTTACTTTAGTATCATCCTTAACAAACCAATCTTTATATAACTCAAAGGTCATGAATATTATCCCCTAATCCTCCACCACTGTATTTGTATTAATTTTCAGCATAATCTTGCTGATTTTCGGTATTATCAGTCCCCTCCTATCCCCCCAAATCTTCATTATTCTTTCACAATATCATATTACGGCTCATTTGTATTGCATAGTCTCATATGATCGCCTAAAAGATCCATAGCATTTACTAACACAATCTTGTTTCTTTTACCGCTGACTGTACCTATTGCATCGCCTGAAAGGTTCAACAACTTTTCAGATACAATAGAATGACCTAGATAAAATAT
>NC_090761.1:36504703-36597203 GCF_036898095.1 Palaemon carinicauda
TCTATGATTTATCAATTTCTTACAATAAAGAAATTACAGAAAAAAAAATCATACGAAAACTAAAAAACTATAAATAATATTGATTTTTTTCTTTATGCAGGACAACTTCCAAGTTTTCCCATCAGTTTCTGGTCTTTCTGTTGAGATGGGATGGAAAGGAGACTTGCGCAATCCATTTACCATCTGGAATCTGTTCAAGTAAGATAAAAAAAAAGAATGATCCATGATTGTTGAAAAATGTAGACCTTTGCATAATGTGAATGTTTCATTAAACGAAAAAGTCTATTTGTACATTCTAAATTCTAATGTGATAATTACACTCAAGATTTATATTAATTGTTACAATAGTATTATTGATACTAATGTTCAGGAATATATGTTTTAATACATATGAAATGTATGAATGTTTCATTGGGCCACATAATTCCTTTTTTGTGTTTTTTATAATTCTTTGCTGAATATGATACTATTTTTTTCATTTGTACTGAATGTCTTATGGTTCATATTACAGAGGCCAATACTTTAGAAGTGTGAACACCCTCAAGACATGGGAGACTCATTTGGTCTACGACCCCGAGACATCTACAACAAAATCAATTACTATCACATTTACCTATGGTAAGGATACTCTCTCTCTCTCTCTCTCTCTCTCTCTCTCTCTCTCTCTCTCTCTCTCTCTCTCTCTCTCTCTCTCTCTCTCTCTCTCTCTCTCCAAGGAATTCTATTACTATTAATCTACATATTACATACACATCACATGTGATTTGGCCTAGCAAACAAGCTCAATGCATATGCAGATGATACTAATCTCTCTGCATCAATTCCATCTCCTCAATGTAGATTTGGGTTGCTGAATAACTTTATAGAGATCTAGCTAAAATTAGTGCATGGTGCAAATTATGGGGCATGAAGTTGAATCCTAAATAAATCAAATTATTATAGCAATTAGGTCGAGGACAGTGGCTCCTCAACAGCCGGATTTCAGCATTGATAATCTTTCTTTAGCTCTGTATGACTCTTTTAAAATTTAAGTGACTCTTGACAGCAAATTTACTTTTGAGAAACACATCAGGTCTATCTATTCTTCAACTGCACAAAAAATTAGCTTATTGAGAACGTCTTTCAAGAATTTCGGTGATCAATATATTCTGCAAAAGTGTTTTGATTCGTTCATTCTACTTTATTTCCAGTATTATGTCTCCTATCTGGTCTTCAGCTGCAGAATTTCATCTTCATTGGTTGGATAGGAGCATACGGTCTATTAAATTCCATATTCTTGATCTAGATATTAATCTCTAACACTGTCGTTCAAGTAGTTACTTGTGTATGTTACATAAGACTTTTCGTAATTCTAACCATCCGCTGAATTCATATAATCCTGGACAATACCATTTAATTCGTAATGCTTGATATGCAGTTCACTCTAATAGTTATGCCTTCTCTGTCATAAGGCTCAATAATACACAGTGTTTTAGAAGTTTTATTTCAACTGTGACTAAGTTGTAGAATAATCTTTCTAATTAGGTAGTTGAATCAGTGGAACTTCGAAATTTCAAACTTGCCGCGAATGTGTTTTTTTTTTTTTTTCCCTTGTTATATTTTGTATAGGAAAGATATGTTTTAATGTTGTTACTGTTCTTAAGATATTTTATTCAGATTTTTCGTCATTTCTTTTGTAGTTAATCTATTTCCTTATTTTCCTTCCTCACTGGCCATTTTTCCCTGTTGAAGCCCTTTGGTTTATAGCATCCTTCTTTTCCAACTAGGGTTGTAGCTTGGCTAGTAATGATAATGATAACATTACATTGACCTTCGGTAAGGATACTCTCTCTCTCTCTCTCTCTCTCTCTCTCTCTCTCTCTACCGTATCATTTCACAAAAGGCCTTTATTCACTATGCTAAATAAAATATTATAGGCATTGCTGAAACATTCAAATACTATGCAATCGAAGTAGTCCAAAAGTATATCATTGTATTTCAAAAAAATACATAAGGTTACTTTGTTGTAATTTCACTTACATTATCTCACATCGAACACCAGATACGAATTTATTAGATCTATTATCCGTAGTTTCCTTTATCTCTTTTACCCCTCATATATATACTTTTACGTTTCTCAATTCATTAATACATGTATTCCTTCTTACTTGTTGTTTCCTATGCAGTTTCTACATTATCTTTCTATATGCATGTGTTCTACACGTTTCATTTACTCCTACATTTCTCTTGTCTTTCGTTTATTATTCTTTCAGTGTCAGCTTTATAACTGTGTTCTTTTTTTTTTATTTTCATTATCCCCACGCTCATCTATCTTTTATTGTTTTATGGAACTTCTTATTTTTAATTTTATCAATTAATATTTTTTCTTTTAGTCTCAATCCTTACCATCCATGATATACAGCCTCTGTTTATCTTTCATGTTTCTGTTTTCTTTTCCTTTTTAGTCTCATTTTTTTTCTCCTGATTAATCTTTTTTTTTTTTTTTTTTAAATTTTCACCAATGGCCATCTTTAACATTTTTCCATTATCCATATTCTTTTCTATTCTTGGATTTTCAATCTCAGTTGTTTTTCTGTTTCATCATCTATTTTTTAGCTTGACCCATCGTTATTCTGTTTTTTATTTAAGTGTCAACCGACAAGACCTCAGGAGAAGTTGTTGACGGGGAGCAATCTTCCGGTGGGCAGGAGTACTCAGATTACACCCAGTTCTCTCAATCTTCATCTTCATCTGGCTTTGATTACTCTCAGTTCTCTCAGTCGTCCTCCTCAGATACCCAGGTAATGTAAACATTCAGTCACCATACCGTTCATGATTTGACTGCCAATATTTATGAAAATAGAAGCAATAGAATGCGGGGGCAGTAAAATAAAATATGAAAGCGGTAAAAATTAGTAATTTGCAGCTATTAAATAAAACAAATAGTAACGAAAGGTAGTAATAATTGGGTATACTTTCAAGAACTTGATTCCTCGTGGAAATACGAGGCAACAAATGTAGTGGTAAAAGTCTAAGGCCAGTAGTTACATATATCATCGGCTAAAAAAAAAAAAAAAAAAAAAAAAAAAAAAACTCTTCTGGTCATAGGTGCCATAGATGAGCAAAAAGGAAGGTATCATTGAGAGCAAAAAACTTTGAGTTCCACAAACTATTTAAAAGCCTCCCATTATGCTATTGTTGAGAACGAAGTGAGTGACCTTATATGAAATGCCAAAAATTTTTTTGAAGATATCTCACCCAACTAGTAGCCCAGTCATTCCCTAACCATATCAGAGTGGGAGGGGGGAGAGCAGCTGCGCGGAGTCAATAACTCCTATACCAATAAATATATTCAAATAAAGTTTCAAGGGATTATATATATGTGTATATATATATATATATATATATATATATATGTATATATATATATATGTATATATATATATATATATATATATATATATATATATATATACAGTATATATAAACTTTGTTTCTGCCAATTTTCATGTTAACATCTGCTATAGACAAGCCCAGGCTGTCACTTTTGTTCGTAGGTGACGACTTTTAGATAAAAAATCAGTGAGGAGGAGCAAACTACTCCTAGAGTTTTACAGATATCCAAATAATTTTCACATGGTTTGATAGGTGTTATGTGAACTACATTCATATAAATTTTCGTATTGATATGTGCCATAGAGAAGTTACAGTAGTTATTTTTCGTTATCCGCCTGAGTTCGATTTTCGGCGGCGCCGTAAATTACACGTAAAATACTTAACATATCTAAATGAAATTTTCAGGGATTTATGGGATGGATATTTACTTTCACCATACCAAATTTTAAGTTGATATCAACTATAGAAAAGCCAGAGCAAACGTTTATTTCGGTATGGGTTGAATGGTTATTTTTGGCGGTGGAGTAAATTGGTCCTAGAATAATTCACGTATCCAAATGAAATTTTCAGGGATTGATGGGAAACAGTTCTCTGTTCCTGCCAAATTTCATGGTAATATCAGAAATTGAAAAAACACAGCTATCATGTAGCCTTCTTAAATATGATGTTAAATGTAGCAACATTACAGTGGACTGCGTGATAGTGAGTGACATCAACGAGTAACAATGCCGATCTTAAAAACAATATCCGTCCCAAATACAGCTAGTATTACCTTTATATTTAAAACACAATTCTGCAAGATACTAAAACTATTGTTCTTTTCATCGTTTGGAAATATAAGAAGGGAATTGCTGAAGCTTCCTCAGTTTATACGTTTCAAGAGTTTCTAGGTCAATGCACTAACTGCCAACATCCATCCAATCCATTTCAGGCATTTGGTGGCGACGCTGATGTATTCTATCAAGAGCATAGTCAGACTCGTGCCCGCATTGCTAAACTTCAGCAAGAGGTCGTTCCCGGTAAGTCTTTCTTTCTTTTCTCCTCAGTATAAATCTCATTTTGTTATGCTGCTTTTTGGTTGGTGGACACCAAATCACTCTGTCATGATTATCAGTGAATCAAAATCCCAGGTAAATAATATGCTTAAAATTGTTCACATTCCTGCAGCAAGATCATGACTTTGCGAGATTAAAATGCACTAAAATAAACTGATACAATTAAGATTTCATTGAAATTTTCCACTAAAAAACTGAAATATTGGTTTTACAATGAAAACTATTTGGACATATTTAATCAAATAATTGTTACATTACGATTCTGAAGAGGCTCATTGTTAACCTTCCCATAACAACATCAACTCATCAACAAAGAATTATCACATAGAGTATCTTTTTCTCTCTATCAAAATTCAAATATCTTCTCCAAGGGAAAACTCCACTGAATATCTCCTCTCCTTCGTAATCCAAACATATTAAGAAAGAAAACCCATTTCAGCTACAGGAGGCCATGTCCGGAGCGTAAGCATCGACTTCGAACTCAATGGAGAACCTTCAACTTTGAAGTATGCGCTGCTGTTCACCTGGGCAACTGGTGTGTCTGCTTCAAAGCACAACACCAAAGTCCAGTTCACATGGATAAAAGATGTACCCACTGGAACTCTTGGAGAACCACATTCCGTAATTATCATAGGCTTTTGAGTATGATTTTTTATTTCAATGAATTTTCTTGGTTAATGAAGAAACATTTTAAACAAAAATAGTATAAAGGTAAATATGCTTAAAGTAACTTTGTGCTGTAGTTTTTATACATTTTTTAGCCAGGTTATATTTGTGTTTTCATTACTTTTGGGAAATGCAATACTTATCTCATCTTCCATCCTCAAAGACATTTTAACTTTTTTTCAATGTTTCGTTTAATTTGATTTGTCTTTTGTCACAGTTGTAGTTTCCAAAATTTTCTCTCATAATCAACAGCTAGAATAATTTGTTGTGCTGCCTCTCACGTGAGAGTTACTGAACCTTGTTCTTTTACATCTCAATTCACATGGTTTATATATATATATATATATATATATATATATATATATATATATATATATATATATATATATATATATATATATATATATATATATATATATTCATTTGAAAAAACGACAAAATCGAGGACTATTCATGTATTATATTTTTCAGTTTAATCAGCTCTGAAATTTGATGTTCCCACATCTCTTCAGCCTGTTCCTACATTCAACCCATCTTTCCCACGAATAAAACGTCTTTTTTTCATTTCATAACAACTGAAGATTCCAACAATTTTGCTTCCAGACTTGTCTGAATTTCAAGGTCGTGAAGCCTTACTTCCAGCCATTCTCATCTGCCGAAGATGTTCTGGCAACCGATTTCCACTCAACCTTCTCCATCGATCTCCATGATGGAATCAATTGCAATTTGCCTCCTATTGTGGACATTGAGGTAAAAAAAAACGGTCGATAATAGAAGAGAGAGAGAGAGAGAGAGAGAGAGAGAGAGAGAGAGAGAGAGAGAGAGAGAGAGAGAGAGAGAGAGAGAGTTATCAATTAAATGCCTTTACATGTCAGGATAATCTTCATTTTTTGTACATGATAATCCTTATTCAGAATTCGTGATTATTCACTTCTTTTCCAAGTATAGTTATGTATTTATCAAGAAATGAATAAGGAATAACTTGTTTTACATCTTGGGTCCCATGACTAAGATTAGATATTCATAACTTTGGTGTTACTCCTACTTAAATAAACACTTTTAAACTTGATTATTCGTTAATTTTCTTAATTAGGGAGCACTTTTTCCTAATTTTATTCAGAGAAGCAAAATAATGGATTAAATAATAAACTATATGCGGAGAAGTGGGACCTTGTTCTTAATAATGGCTTTTTTTTTCCGAATCGATATCATTGATCTTGTTCCATTTTATCTACCCATTGTGTCATATATTCCTCCACTTCTTCATGCAGGGCACCATGGACATCAGCCCAGAGCAAATGGAACAAGCCAGAAAGAAACTCTCTCCGGAGCACTGCAGCGAACCGGAAATGCAAACAATCGGCCTGATCACGACATCTTTGTACGATCAAATCAACGTCAAAGCTCACTGGACACCGGTAAGAAAAGCAGATATTGATGTAAACAAATGAGTTTGGGACAGTGAGACTTTAAATCATGGTGAAGAACTTAGCTCTTTGAATATAATAAGGGAGCAGCTTTTTCTTTTAGAGCCGAACACTTAATGGTAGAATGTTGATTTTGTTTTTATTATTGACCTCTTTAAATGGAATTTCTCATGAGTATGAAGAAAAATGTCAATAAGAACATGACCACGAACAGAACTTGTCTTGAAAACTCGATTATGATATATTTATTGTTATGAATCATATCTAGTGTAATGGTATGTGAAATACTTCACCATTACATATATTGTACATGATTCCAGGAGTTATCATTAACAACTAAGAACTGGACTTACTTTGCATACGACCTGGTCAGAGGAATGTATTTCCCAGATGTTCACTACGATTACACAGTCCATAATGCCCCATCGGAAGTCGTCATTGATGCTCATAAGTAAGTGTTTAATTAAAATATTCGTTTTAATTCTAATGCCACCACCCCAACCCACTCATTGTTTCCAGTGGCATTCATGTTTAGTTGTGAATAATTACTATTTACACTAGTGACCAACAGTATTTCACTTCATGTTTTTCATTTTTCTATTTTTTCTTCCATAATGAGATTGATGAAATAATAGAGCGTATGGTAATTTCTTAACTTACTTAGTGATGAAAATTCTATAAGTTATATCATAATCCATTATTGTTAAAGAATTCCCCAATGCACAAGATAAATACTGAGAAACTGAGCAGCGTCAATTTATGGTATTAGATATCTGTATTTCAAATGCTATATTATGAAAGAATTATGTCTTTGGTCACCTGGAAAAGAAAGTAGCTCACTTCCATGTAGGTAATTGAAAAAAATAAGTATATGCTTGACCTATAAAATCATTGCATCAAAATCATCATTAAACTCTCAGGAAGATTAATCGAAAGAGCCTCACTAATTCTCTTCATCATAATTCCCAAGAAAATAGAGGTAGTTCTCCCTGACCTGATATAGATAATGCATCCAAACTATGTTTGCTCACCCTATGGTGGAAATGCTTCAGGACTTTATAATTCATATAGCAATATTATATTGCCCCCATCACTTTGCAAATCTCATATCATAAGCTTACGCTCAATCAAAGTGAGCATCACCTCTCGTTTATCTTAGTCTGAAACCCTATAATGATACAGTCTTTTCAGCTGAAAGGAAACAATACTTGATTATAATATCCACTTTATTCTTCTAAAAAGGAAAATATCTCACAAAACTAATTTCTCTCAGATGTCTGCAAACAGAAGAATGGCACATCCATACCGTTAAGGAAAACGAGGTGTCCATCATTGAGAACTTTAAGGCTCCTTACTTTATTGACGTCATCACGTCCCCTGCCCCAGCCAGTGAGACTCTCCAATTCGATCTCATCAATGGGAGGGAACATCAAGCATGTGTTATTACTCACGAGAAGGTACGCATACTGTCAATGCCATTATATGGCAAGCGCACTGAAACATTCCTCTATTGGAGAAAATTATTTTAACTAATGTAGCTCTCTCTCTCTCTCTCTCTCTCTCTCTCTCTCTCTCTCTCTC
Source organism: Palaemon carinicauda (assembly GCF_036898095.1). Lineage (NCBI taxonomy): Eukaryota > Metazoa > Arthropoda > Malacostraca > Decapoda > Palaemonidae > Palaemon > Palaemon carinicauda. The sequence continues at coordinate 36,512,808 of NC_090761.1, forward strand.
TCTCTCTCTCTCTCTCTCTCTCTCTCTCTCTTATATATATATATATATATATATATATATATATATATATATATATATATATATATATATATATATATATATATACACATATATATACATATATATATATATATATATATATACATATATATATATATATACATATATATATACACATATTTATATATATACATATATATACATAAATAAATATATATATATATATATGTGTGTGTATATATATAAATATATATATATATATATATATATATATATATATATATATATATAATCAGCATCATCAGATGTTACTAGTCCTCTACAAAATAAAATCCTCAGACATGTACTTCCACTTGCGTCTATTTATGGTCTACCTGCTAGTCCACACTCGCAAACTTCCTTAGTTCGTCAATCCCTCATCTTCTCTTCCTTCCCCTGTTTGTTTCTTTTACAATCTCTAGTGACCCAATCTGTTATTCTTAATATCCATCCATTGCTTGTCTTTTTCATTATATGTCCTGCTCATGTCCCTTTCTTTTTCATACATACTGTTAGAATATCCTATGTTGCCATACATTTGACTCTTAGTGTTATTCCTATCATTATTCTTTCTATAGCTCTTTGATTTATAACTAGCTTAAGTTCTAAGGTTTAGTAAGGCTCAAAGTTAATATGGTAAGACCATCTCATCGAATATCTTTTATAGAGAAAGTGGCATTTTACGTTTCATAATTTCATTTTGTTTCCCAAATGCTCTCCATCCCATGCTTATCCTTCGTTTAATTAAGGTCTCGTGTCCTGGGGAAATACTTACTGCCTGTCCTAAGTACGTATATTCACTAACAATCTCTGGAGGCTCGTTCATAACTCTTATTTGTTGTCTTTTTGCATTTTTATTGAACATTATTTTAGTTTTACTCATATTCATTTTCAGTCCTACATTTCTGCTTTCTCTATTCAAATCTTCTATCATCTTTTCTAATTGCTCCCATGATTCACTAAACACAACTATGTCCTCTGCAAATCTCAAGTTGGTAAGGTATTCCACGTTGATATTAATTCCTACAATTTCTAAGTCTAAATTCTTAAAAACTTCTTCTAGGCACGCTGTGAATAATTTAGGATGGGGGTCTCACTTTCTAACTTATTTCCCAATCAGATTTTTTTCACTATCGTTATGTAGTTTTAGGATTGCTTTGCTTCCTGTGTAGATATTTTCAAGTGTTCTAACATAAGATTCTTTTGACTCCTTGTTTTTGAAGGGCTTTAATTACTGCTGACAGTTTGACTGAATTAAAAGCTTTCTCGTAGTCTATAAATGTCATACGTAGTTGTTTGTCACACTTTGTTGATTTTCCCATTAGCCAGTTGATTACATGGATATGGTTATAGTTGTTGAATACCCACTTCTAAAGCCTGCCTGCTCTCTTGGTTAATTAAAAGTCTACCTGTCTTTTTATTTGGCTTGAAATGACGTTTGTAGATATTTTATACATTACGAAGAGTAAATTTATTGGGGTGTATTTTTTCATGTCTTTTGTCTCCCTTTTTGTCAAATATTATAAAGATGAAGTTTTTCCAAGCTGTAAGAAAGAGCATTTTTTGCTGACATTTGATGAAGAGTTCAACGAGTTTTGCTACTACAAAGTCTCCTCCATATATTATCAAATCACTTGTTAGTCCATCTTCTGCTGCTTTTCCTCTTTTCTTACCTTTTAGTGTTTTTTTTTACTGTTACCTTTAGTACTGGCACAGGTGTTTCACTATTTCTATCGTTATTGAATGGAAATATATATATATATATATATATATATATATATATATACACATATATATATATATATATATATATATATATATATATATATATATATATATATATAGGTAGGGGCATTGCTGTAGTGGGTTATGTCAAATTCAACTCGACCCTTAGAGTTGAAATCTCTTAGGTCGGTAAGGCTACGAGCTTATAACTCAAAACACGGACATTCAAATTCAGTTGGAGGGGTGATGTTAAACTCTCTTTTAGTAGTCACTTGCATAATATTCATAAATTTCACATGATATTGTGAATTAAAATGTTATTCATACTAAAGTGTGATTGAGCTTTTTATGATTACTATCTTAAGGAAAAAATCTAGGGTGGAACTGAATTTTGGTCTGGTAGAGAAATACTGTATGTACTTCAGCAGTCTCAATTTTTATGTCGTAGATAATCAAGGCTTGGATATAAGAATTTAAAAAGCATTTTCTTTCCCTCTTTCTTGTTGTAGGTTCGTACATTCGACGGTGTTGTGTACCCCTACTCTCCTGAAGTATGCTGGCATGTAGTCGTAATGGACATCACAGAAACCATACCAGGCTCGCTCGAGATTCGCTTCAATGACGGTCAATGGGAAAGTCGCTGGTTGGCACCTGAAGACGGTCTCATGGTGGAAATGACTCCCACCTCAATTAAGGTAAGTTACTACCACTATTGTCCCCTGTTACCATGATATTACTTTGGTCATCTGCCAGCCTGAAGTCTTGCTCTATAATTACCAATACCCAAATAATGTTTTTGTCTAAAGGTGGAAATGACTCCCATCTCTAATATACTAATTTGCCTTCACTGTTGATGATGTATAAGGTCATTGTTTGGGGCTTCTGCTACTCTGTGATTTTACTTAATGATCACTATTACCCAAATTGAGTTGGTCAGCACCTAATGCAAGTACAGACCTTTACCGAAAGTGTCAAGTGTTTAAGAAGATGAACAACAGATGTGAATGCAGCAATTTTTCATACCATAGCAGGTGTTTAGTGAGTAGTGATGGTGAAAAAATATATTGCATAATAGATATAAATATATTTCACATGATGACTCATGCTAAAACAATTCACGAGTTTGCTGATATTTTTGCTCTTTTTGATGCACTGAAAAACCAAATGTACCACTATCGTTTTAGTGAGGAGATCCCCGTACCAAAATGTTTATAGCATTGTTAGTGGGTGTACCTATGAGTATAAACAGCATATTTCTCATGTAAGTCTCGTTTATGTTCCGTAGGTGAATGGCGAGGAATATACAAAGGACGACAGATTCGATGTATCTATCACCAGTGATGGCCTCACCCTTAGGTGGAACTTCATAACAGGAGGCATCTTCAAAATGACCAATGATGCTATTTACCTCATAGTAAGTTTTTCTTGATGCTATTAGAAATGTAGTGGAAGAGGATGCCTTTGATAGAAGGCACTGGGAGAGGGCGTATCAGGCAACCAATCCCTTAATGGAGAGATAATGGTAGGAAAAAAAAGTTTCATTTGATTTTTGTCATTAATGGAGTTTTATTCTTCCTATCGTTCTAGTTCTATTCCTGGATTTGACTTTGATTAGCTTTGATAGGTTAGACGATCAATCCCAAAAATTTGAGGCAATCTAACCACGATGTGGGGGAGGGTTAACAAGTGTTCCAAAGTCCCCATACAAGAAAGAAGCAGAAAGCACATCCAGTAAACTAGTTTAGCAAAACCAATTGATTTTATTGTCAGAGAATTAGTGACGCTCAATTCCATTGTACTTGCCCAGGAAAACTCCATCAGTCCATAAATAGTATACCATTAGTATTAGCAAGAAGACTTTAGTGGAATCTCTAAATATGGTATTTGCGATTGTCTCTGATACATCTAATGCAGTGCAGTCAACGTTCATATATTTTTATGGTCATTTGATATCATTTAATGTGTATTGTTCATAAATTCTTTTATATTGTTCATTGCTTTCGTTGTAGTTTATTTATTTATTTCCTTTCCTCACTGGGCTATTTTCCCTGTTAGACCCCTTGGGCTAATAACATCCTGCTATTCCAACTACGGTTGTAGTTTTTCTAGTATCAATATAAGTAATTATGGTAAATTTAATCAAATAGATTCTGCCGAAATCTCTGCAGAGGATTTCATACTTTTTGTAATTAGAATACAAAAGTTGTAAAACCTTTGCAAATTATTCATTGCCCTAGTATAGCCAGTTCTACTCTCCCGTGTATTTTTCATGATTCTCAGTCACAACCCTGCTTTCAAATTGCAAGAAGCCGATAAATTGAATTTATTCTATCTTTGGCCTATTAACTCTCTATATAGCTTTTAATTCCCAACTAAGCATTTTATTTTGATAAAAAGTAAGAACCTCATAAATTCTTCTTCAGGCAGACAACTTCTTCAGATCGAAGGTAGGTGGAATATGTGGTAACTTCGATGGGGAGAAATTCCAGGATTTGATCGGTCCTGCGGACTGTCTATACACAAACCCTGATCTATTCGTGAAGGCCTGGACAATGCCTGGAGAAGGTTGCAGTGGTTTCAGCTACCTGGGCAAAAAGAAACCTGTACAAAACTACCAGGAAGCTTGCAGTAACCCGACATATCCACCAACTGGTGCCACGTATCCTGACTGTAAGCATTCTGACGAAATGTCCTCACTTTTAAAAAGACATTACATACATGACACTAGGAAAATTAATAAAGCTTTTCAATTTTTTTTACACGTAAACTGATGCTTCAAATTTTGCTTGAACAGTAATTGCAGTTTCACTTGTTGTAATTAGCAGGCCACTTCAGAAAGTTATAATTCTGGTAAAAAAAAAATAAAACTCTTAGCTGTAACAAATGCTCATAACTCCTTAAAGATGAATACATCGACATTTTGTCAATATAAATCACTTTCCCATTAAGAAAGATACATTTCATTGCTTACCCTTACCGTAAGATGAAATATCAAAAATAGAGAGAAGAAAAGATGTGACATCAGGCTACCTAATTTCTCCAAGTCCAGCTCATATAAGAAAGTAAATCAATGTTAATTGAAGCGGCCACAGCAAAAATATTTTATTTTACATTCTATGATAGATTTACTATCCAAATAAAAAAATTTCGAGCGGAATTCGACCCAATTATAGTAAGCACAAAGATCAACTAAACATTGACTTTATATTATTCTTATCATCCCTTGTGAATCTTGATAGCATCCAATTTCCCTCTGGGCTCTGGTCTGGTTGGTATCAACCTGTGCATGTGTCAAGGACGTATTTCTTCAAGCATGAAGCTAATTATGTGTCATAGTTATTGCTAGCATTATCATTCTTATGCCTTTCCACCAAAACGGTGAGATATTTCATAAGATTTATATTTCTTTTCCAGTGATAATGGAATCTTGTACAGTTTGGACATACATCGAAAAGGTCGAAGGAAACAGAAAGTGCAGATCGGTGACTCCTGTGCCTCAGTGCAAGTCTGGATGCCATCCAGTTCACCAAGAGACAGTTAAAGTAAGGATTTGTTTCTTTTTATTTCATGAGCCTTTATGAAATACTTTCCTACTTATTTGACAGGATTTAGTTACTGGTATTATCCAGGATTAGAAAAATAGCATTATCTTTGAGAATTATATTACATTGTCCATTGCACTGTGATGAACAACAGGTTGAGGCTAAATGCGTCATCCTATTAATGGTAAGTGGCTTAAATTTTAAGCTAAGCACAAAATATCTTAAATTTGAAATGTTGGGGCTTTTAGTTCATATCCCACCCACTGAAATAGAGTTATTAAGTTTTCTGATTTAATTAATTGCTTAATCACTCTTGCAAGAAAAAGTTAAGATCACAAAAAAAGGAAGGCAATATAGGAATTAATCGAGAAGAATATGTGTTGATTGTTCATTTTAGATTATAAGCAGAACCAACATTAGTAGTTGCTGAATTGCAATTTTGGTCCACACCGTAGGACACAAAATAAAAAGAAACTAGAAGTTTTTGTCAGAAAATGTATCATTGCATTAAAAGGCTTTATTATACCATGTATAGGTTACATAAATTATCTGTAGTAATAGTTCTTGAAAACTTTATGTTGTTTGGAAATTTGAAGGAATGTACTGATAACTATAGGCAATATAATTCATTTTTGTGGCACAGAACTATATTTTTTTTTTTTGCAATATATTATTCATGAAATTATACTTCATTTGAATTTCTGTTTCCGACTTAAACAGAAAAAAAATTATTTAAATATTTGGCCCCTATCTCTCGGTATTCAAATTCAGCCTCAAGAAATTGCAACTACCCATGTCACATCAGTTTTAAATCTTGATTGCATTACAGGGATAGTTCAATATGCATTTTTCTTAATACTATCATGTCCTAATTCTTCTCTTTGCATATTCAGACCATTAATACTATAATCCTTATTTCAGGTGAATTATGACTGCCAGCTAGTAACAGAAGCAAGTGACTGTTCTCCCAAGTGCTACTTAGACGTTTATGAAACTCTGGTTCAGCCTTTCTGTGTGAGTGGTTAGGGAGAGCTGAGAGAAAACTACTGCTTTTCGCCATAATTATTGATTACACCACAATGAAGCGATAATACTATCATCCAAAGTTTCATAAGTCAATGTCTAATTCATCTCTCTCTCTCTCTCTCTCTCTCTCTCTCTCTCTCTCTCTCTCTCTCTCTCTCTCTCTCTCCATATTGTTGTATCTATCATTCCTTTAATCTGTTCATGAAGTATAGATCTTCTCTTACTGTGGCATTCGCCACAAATATTAAAGACACCTGTCCTTTAGTTTGCAAATACCACTGTTTGGAGGGGGAGGGGATGATAATGTATGAAAAAAATTGAAAGTGGTGTAGCTTGTGATATGTTCATGTGATTATAGTTTTCTCGGGTTTTGCTCAAATAGAAACAAATAATTGTTTCATCACCTGACAATAAAAACACATTTTAGAAAAAATAGTTTACATAAAATCCCCCTGAAAGAACGAACCTATTATATACAATTTCTCTTGGTGTTTATGAGAACTTTTTGTGAATAAAAGTCAATGACCATTCTTCCATATGGTTTATTTAAATTATATATGTTCAGTTTGGAAGATGATTTCTCTATTGAGAATAACATTGTTGAATGTTATTGAATTACATTTACTTGAAGTGTAAATGCCATTACTGACTAATGCTTGATAGTGTAACTTTTTATTCCAAAAATATAATTTTCATATGAATGGTATGGTCAGGTACCATTTATTCTAATTGATTGAGCATTCTTCCTCAGCATAAGAATTAGAAAACAATTGCTCAGTTGCTACTGGGTTCTTGAGTGTTGTATGGCGAATATAAAGAAAATATTTTATTAAGAATTGAATGAATAATATAACTATTTAGAAAAATTATGTCACAGAGACTTGTTGTGGGTTTAAACTTGTTAGAAAAATCCATATCTGTGGGGTGCAGATACAAATAGCATTACAACGGGATAGTGTCTTTTTATATATGTCAAATGCAAGACTAATTACAGAAAACATACCTACTAAAGTTGGAATGAAATATTAGTTTCCGGTGGAGGTCTACAGTAAGTTGAATTGTTTTCTAATTTGGTAACCAACCAGAGTTGATAGAGGCAAAAGCACTTTTATTTCTATATTTCTTTCTCATATTAAGAACTGATACACAAATAACATACCTTTGAATCCTAGTACTGTTAAAGCCGAACTGAAATTCCTTAGGAGTAAGGAAATTAGGTTTGAATTTCCTTATATAGCTCCCTTGTGAAATGCAGGAAAACAGAAGACTTCAATTGAAAGTTATTATAGTTGGGGAGCGCAGTGGAGTTCATTTACACTTTTGGGAATGAAAGGTTTGATCATGTTGATCCGCTGCAACTAATATACGAATTTGAAAAAAAAAAAAAAAAAAAAAAAACATTTCTTAAGTTTAACATTCCTGGGCTTTAGAGGGCGAAGGCCCCTAAGCCCTCCAAAAAATAGGCCTTTATTTGCACTTTGAAGAACAAAATTGAAATTAACATGGATTAGTACCATCTTACTGTTGAGTTGAAATATGCAAGTTAAGAAAAAAAAATTTCATTGGTTCACATTTAAGGAGGGTTCTTTTGAAAGGTTCAATATCTTTTTAATTACACTTTCGAGAACAAGGTTGAAACTCATACTGTTGAATGACCTTACATACCCCATCCAAAATACATCACTTAAGAAAACATATTCCTTGGCATTTTTGCTTAAGAGAGGTCAGTTTGGGTCAGGTAAATTTCATGTTACTTATAGTTTTTACATCCTTAATTTGAAATATCTAGCTTAAGAAGCAATGTTTTCAGGGGTTTACATTTGAGAAGGGTTCTTTTGGTTTCAATAAGATTTCAAATACACTTCCAAGAACAAGGTGGAACCTCATAATGGCGAGTAAGCTTGCATAACTTATCCAAAATACATCACTTGAGAAAATATATTCCCAGGTATCTTTGTTTAAGATGGGTGAGGTATGGTGTCAATTGGCCTAAAACCGATTATGTTAGGAACTGTGAGAACAATCTTATAGCTCACTCTGATTATATGTTTTGTCCCTTAAGATAACTAGACTTTTAATGGATGAAGATGCATACTCTGGAGAATGGAAGGTATTCCTATGTGGGCTGGGTTCAATGGCCAAACTTGAATAGATCATCTTCCTTAACAACCAATACTCTACATGCATAAAATCAGTCAATCCCTGACAAGTAATGATGCTGTTATGAAGACTCTTTGTATTACTCAAAAATGTGCAGGAATGTGGGTAGCCATATGGTGTTGTGACATATGACCTGGACGTTTCCAAAAGGGCCATAAAGATACAGAAGCCTGTGCAACCAAGGTTTGACAACATATTCATGTTTGGAGTGTTCCATGTAGAGATGTGCCTATTTAGAGCTATTGGAAAGATCGTCAAGAAGTCTGGAATGCCGGAAATGTTAGTTGAAGCTGAAGTCCTCACATCAGGGTCACTAAAAGGTTTCTTGGAGAGCAAGAATTTTAATCGATGCAAACGCTTACACCTAATGCTAGCCCTTGCCTTTCGGATACTAAATTTCCATGAATTCTGTAGGGAGCATCGAGAAGAAGTCAACTCGCTCAGCGATTTCCTAAAATCCTCAGCATCAGACAACAAGGCGAGTAGGAATCAGTTCTGTCCCACTTCGGAATTCAGCATGCTCTTTGAATAATATACTCATTACTCTCAGTCAATATTGGATGGAACCTATGGCCCAACTGCAAGATTTTACATGCAATACATAAATAGAATCAACCTGTATCACATCATTAACAGAGCAGTCAGAGAGTTTGGTGTCAACCTGTACACATGGGCACTTACTCTAGCAATTGAAGTCTTTCTCGGGACCAATCGACAAAATTATGCCAAGAGGATGTCAAAACATCAACTTGATCTGATGAATCTACCTTCCACATATTTAGGCCGAAAAGAAATGCTGATTGCTGGACTTTTCAGCATCCGAAGAACAGAATATCATTTCAGCAGAATTCCAGTACATTTGACTATTGAACAAACAATTAATGTAGATGCTGCATCAAGGATGACAGGCTACACGGATTCCACCAGCAACTTCACTGACAATTTCCAAAGGAGGGCTACCCAAGGTGCCAGAGTTGGATTCGTAAGCAAATGGCTGGAATAAATAAAGCTGGTGACATGCAGGCAGAGTTAACACCAAGCCGTATCACACGTGGCAAAATGGACCTCAGTAAATTACTAAAGATGATCAACCAAGACTATGCCAATCCATTCACAGTAAAATTAGACTTTCTTGTTAATATTCAGACACTAAAAGCACCTACTGATGAAATCTGAGTCTTTACTTAACATTGAGGGCAAAGGCACAGAAAAGCATGATAATTTTGTCATGAGAGTGTGTGGAAAATGCTGAAAGATTCAAGAAGCCCATCTCCCAAAATTCCTTGAACATTTGATGACCAAGGTGCAAAAACAACCAAGCAAGCAATCCACTTGTGAAGGAACTCGGGTGCACTAGGGACCTCTGTGGACAGATTGCCATCATCCCTGTGAAAAGGAAAGTAGACCTGGAATACCTCCTGCAGTACCATCTCACTCCTGCACCTCTAACTATGTGTCGGACATGGTATTATGGTGTCCATTGCGTATGGGAAGAAGGCTGACCTTTTCAGTCCTTAAGGACAGAATAACAGTTCATGGTTCCCCAATGAAAATAAAATCAACCTTAAATTATGGTAACTTCCTCCCTCGCTGTCTTCCACCAAATCTACCCCCAGGGGACTTTCACAAGCTTTCCTTAAGTTAATCCTGAATCAGCCTTCAAAACAGGTAGACATTGTCTTTGATACAAATTCGTCCACGCAACCTTCAGAAAGCTCTAAAATCTCAATCCTTCACACAAAATCTACCTGGCTTTTTTTGTGAAAGATTGGGCAGACAATAAGTATTTGGAAGAGCTGAATGGTAGGGAGCTCCATGTTGGTGTAGACACAAGTTGTGTACGGTTCAGGGAAATCAATAGGTTTGTTGAAGTTACACCAGTAACTCACTTGGATTGTAACCATCCAGAGGCAGACACAAAAATCTATCTCAATGAAGTTGATTCTGATATCACTTTCCAGTAGCTAAGTGACATAGTTGTGAGGGCTTCAGATACTGATGTTGCTTTTATCCTTTTACATCATTATCATCGTATGGAAACCAATGTGTGGATGGACACAGGCACCAAAGGTCAAGACATAGCCAGATAGATTGGGTCCCAAGTTTGTGAAGCCCTACCAGGTTTTCAGGCTTTCACGGGATGCGATTACACCTCATGCTTTAGTAGGAAAGGAAAGAAGCACCCTTTAAAGATTATTGAAGACAGTCAAGTCTACCTTGGTACTTTCTCAGCATTGGCAATGGGTGAAGAGTATACTGCCCAGATATATGGTGCAAAGATGGTAATACCCTTGAACAAGCACAGGTTCCTATGTTTCGAAAAGTCGTTTGGACCAAAGAAGAGCAAGGGGTTGTTTGCAAGTCTGAAGGGAATAGATGTAAGCAGTATTAAACCCTGTGAAAATGTCCTCCAGCAGAAGATACATCGCAGCAACTTCGTGGCAATGACATGGCATGCAACATGTGACAGGATGATCGCCAAAGAACTACTAAAAGGATAGGAACTCGTGGAAAATGCCTACCAAATTATGTAGAACACCAGATCCCAGATGCCTGACTCTGTTCTCCCTGACTCTGCTTGTCCACCTGACGACGACAGTGATGCTTCGACTCGGACTTCGAAGCCAGTGAGAGTGATGTAGATGTATGCAGTGAGACTGATGATGACTCTGATAGTAAAATAAAATGTAGCTTGTTTCTCAAAGTTCCAAATATAATCTAGTGTAATTGAAAACTTACTGGACCCTCAAAAAGAACCCTTCTTAAATGGAAACCCTTGAAAATGTTGTTTTTTGAACTGGATATTTCAAATTAGGGATGGAAAATGTATAAGCAATGTGAAATTCACCATTGTCCTCTCACCCTATGTTCACTTAAGTGATGTATTTTAGATAAGGTATATAAGGTCATTGACCAGTATGAGTTTCAACCTAGTTCTCGAAAGTGTAATTAAAAAGCTATTGAACCCTCCAAAAGAACTCTTCTCAAATAATACAACTTCAGTCATTATCATCACTGAGTGCAGTCAGGGACGACCAAGGCCAGTTGTATTTTTTTCTATTTAAGGAATCAGGGAGATAAAGTTTTTTTTTTTAAGTTAAAATGATAAATACACTTTTTATCCCTTTATTTCATCAGAAATATTTTATATATATTCCGGTCTATTACTTATTTACATGTTAGTCTATAACATAATTATTTTCGTATATCAATTATTCTGGCAGTAGTGCACGCGACCCGTCAATAATAATGGATAAATATCTAGATAATGCACAAACATGCAACCCCCTCTCACAAGGGTATGGCTACTTTATCTCCCCCATGCCCAAGGGACGGGGAGAGCCGGCGTGACCAGATACATATATATATATATATATATATATATATATATATATATATATATAGATATATAGATAGATAGATAGATAGATATATATATATAGATATATATATAATATATATATATATATATATATATATATATATATATACAGAGAGAGAGAGAGAGAGAGAGAGAGAGAGAGAGAGACCCTTGCTCGTTATTACAAAGGGGAGATGTGTAAATATCTTTATTATTTTCTTTTTTGACCTTTAATCTTATTTATCGTCTTTATGACAAACTAATGGCATAATACCTCCAGATCTTTTTGTTACATTTTCTGTTGATTTAATAATCACTTATTTAATAACAGTTAGCATTTTTTTAAATTCTCATTATAACTGCTACCACTGAAATCATATCAGTGATAAATAAAATAAAAGTGAACAAAAGCAATAACGACAGTATATTAATCAAAAATTATATTAATAATTATAATAATAATATTATTAAATTATAATAATAATAATAATAATAATAATAATAATAATAATAATAATAATAATAATAATGAAAATAATAAAAATAATAATAAGAATAATAATGAATATTATTATTATCATTATTACGATTATTATCATTTTTATTATTATTACTATTATTATTATCATTATAATTTTTAAATTTCATTTATATCCAAATATGTAACCACAAATAATTTTTTATGAGCCACGCAAGTTAGGAGTTGTGTACTTTATGCAAATTTGGATAAAAAGTTGCCAGAAAGTGCCAGAAGAGGAGCTCTATTAGTCCCCGTTATCTAATTTACCCTTATTCTCCTTCTTAACAAACTGTTGTATTATTATTATTATTATTAGTATTATTATTATTATTAGCCAAGCTACAACCCTAGTTGGAAAAGCAAGACGATATAAGCCCAAGGGCTCCAATAGGGAAAAATAGCCCAGTGAGGAAAGGAAATAAGGAAATAAATAAATGATGAGAATAAATTAACAAGAAATCATTCTAAAAACAGTAACAACGTCAAAACAGATATGTCCTATATAAACTATTAACAAGGTCAAAAACATATATGTCATATATAAACTATAAAAAGACTCATGTCAGCCTGGTCAACATGAAAACATTTGCTCCAACTTTGAACTTTTGAAGTTCTAGTGTTTCGATAAATATTTTCTAACACTTCCGTATGATTTTTTTTTTCGGACGCATAGCTATTTAATAGACAAAGAGATTCTGTTTGGTGAAGGTTGTCAACAAACTTAACTTCTAAGGGATGGGACCAAAATTTTTTTATTTCATGTAAACTTGAAAAGATGGGTCATTTTTATTCCCATTATAATATTCATAAAAACTAAAGAAAATTGTTTGACTGAGAAAAGGTTTGAAGAATTGAACAACTCACATGAAAAAGGTAACTGGTACTTTTTTTTCAATTTTCAGTTCAAATAAAAAAATAAAATGAAAAATAAAGTCTATGAATACATCTGCCCTTTAATATAAGTCTTTTAGTTTAGTCCGTTGGACTCTAGCATTAGCAATGGCCTTGAAATGGAGCATTGCCCCGCAGTTTCTAAGTTTGGATCTTTGAGAACCAAGAACAAGGGTAATCTTTTAATGTCTTGGCGACTCTCTCTCTCTCTCTCTCTCTCTCTCTCTCTCTCTCTCTCTCTCTCTCTCTCTCTCTCTCTCTCTCTCTCTCTCTCTTCTATGTGTTCGTTTGTATGCTTTTTTCCTTATGATGATTATTGTTCTTCTAAGAATTATCTAGTGACGAGGACTCTACATGAAATCGAATAAGTAGGCTGTTTTAGAATTCCCTAGAGCCTTCTCTTGAAAATCGCCACATTTTGTTCTGTTTAATTGGCAAGGGGATTTAATCCTCATGCCAATAAAAAGCTATTCTTAATAATTATTTCTAATATCTGTATACCAATGATAATGACGATTGGTAAAGATATCTATGCATTAAAATAAAAAACGAAATTGAAAACAGTCCAATTTTATAAGCCAGAACTATGCTATAAACATCATCTTATCTCGGTAACGACAGATCTTTAATAAAATTTGTGAAACAATATCAGTAAGCCTCAACAATGAATTTCGTTATAAAGATTAGAATTTAAAAATGTTTCTTTGGCATTAAAATACCAACCTCATTATCCAAAAATTGCTCTTAATTAACCAAAAATTATGTGTAAGGAAATAGAACATTCAAAGTTCCTTTATTTACATCTGGATCTGAACTCTTCGTTACACTGCTAAACAAAAACATCCCCTTATCAATAACGAGAATAGATATGGAGAACACGAAAGCTTTGTTCTCGAGAAATGGGATGCTTCGCTAGCACCGAACGCACCCAAGCCAGACGTCAGGAGAGTACAGTCGTGTGATACGCAGAGTGCAGTGTTCAACTTTCACGCAGGAGACTTTATAACACTTTTGTTTTGATTGTTTATGTAGTAGAAGGAATAAGGGGAGTCATGAAGAGGGTAAGAGGGCGGCCTAATGTGGTGAGGGTTTAGTGTTTCACCTCCACAACGAACGCTGTTGTTAAGGTCGAGAAATGAACTGTTACCACGCTGGTCGAATGTTCGGTTTTTGTAACTCGGTCTACTTAGGTCTTATTTTCTACGAAAAAAGAGTTGAATGATGACAACGCATATTCATGCTGCTTTCTTTGTTTGTTTAACTGCTCTTTCGTATTAATTTAATGAAATCATTGTTCAGCTGGGCTATTGTTTAGTAACGCCTCCGTTAATTTCTTGTCAGTGAAATATTCGTATGAAATTGAAAAGTAACGTTTTATAGCAAAGGTTTGCTATACTTCACTGAAATATTCTTTTAATGTCTTTGTATACTAAGCATTTAATATCATCAACAATCTTATGATTTCTTAAAATGCCCTAAAATAATCTATTAGATAAAATCCTCATGTAGATCAAAATGTCCATATTCGAAAAAAAAAGAAAATAATTATTGTGCGTTAAGAACAAAACGTATAGTATTCAATATCATAAGCAACAAATAGTCTAATAAACCATGACGCAAGGAGAGTTGTCCTTTAAGATGAAATGTTACCGACTTTAAAACTAGGCTACATTTCTTACAATATTTTATTTTTCTTGTTTCCTTTCCTCACTGGGCTATTTTCCCTGTTGGGGCTCCCGGGCTAATAGCATCCTGCTTTTCCAACTAGGGTTTTAGCTTAGCAAGTAATAATAATAATAATAATAAAGGGTTGATTGATCACTTAGGAGCTATCTGGCGTCAAGCCAGCAAAGGTCTCTAACTGAAGGTTATTAATTTGTAACAGTTCTACATAATAAGTTGCAAGATCAAGGACAACTCAAGGTGATGCATTTCTTTGCAAATTAATTGGATAGACTAAAATAATTGGAAACTTTGTATATATTTCTTGATTTTAAAAGGCCTAGTCAGTTGTTAATTTTTGACAAATAACTCTCTCTCTCTCTCTCTCTCTCTCTCTCTCTCTCTCTCTCTCTCTCTCTCTCTCTCTCTCTCTCTCTCTCTCTCTCTCTCTCTCTCTCTCTATATATATATATATATATATATATATATATACATATATATATATTATTATTATTGTTATTATTATTATTGTTATTATTATTATTATTATTATTATTATTATTATTATTATTATCATTACTTGGTAAGCAAAAACCCTAGTTGGAAAAGCAGGATGCTATAAGCCCAGGGGCTCCAACAGGGAATATAGCCTAGAGAGAAAAGGGAACAAGGAAATAAGAGAAGTAATTACCAATCAAAATAAAATATTTTAAGAACAGTAACGATACTAAAATCAATATTTCATATATAAATTATAAAAACTATCAAAATAAGAGGAAGAGAAATAAGATAAAATAGTGTGCCCGAGTGTACCCTCAAGCAAGAGAACTCTAACCCAAAACAGTGGAAGACCATGGTACAGAGGCTATAACACTGCCCAAGACTAGAGAACAATGGTTTGATTTTCGATTGTCCTTCACTTAAAAAAGTTACTTACGATAGCTAAAGAGTCTCTCCTACGCTTACCAAGAGGGAAGTAGCCAATGAACAATTAAAGTGCAGTAGTTAACCCCTTGAGAGAAGATTTGTTTGGTAATCTCGGTGTTATCAATGGTATGGGGACAGAGGAGAATGTGTAAAGAATAGGCCAGACTATTTGGTGCATGTGCAGGCAAAGGGAAAATCAACTGTAGCCACAGAGAAGGATCCAATGTGGTACTGCCTGGCCAGTCAAAGGACCCCATAACTCTCTAGCAGTAGTATCTCAACCTACTACCTACGTATATAAATACTGTATGTATGTTTATACACACACACAAACACACACACACATACACACACACACATATATATATAAATACACACATATATATACATATATATATATAAATACACACATATATATATATACATATAATATATATATATATATATATATACATATATATATATATATATATATATATTTGTATATATACATATACATATATATATATATAGTATATATATATATATATATATATATATATAAACATAAATCAAGACGGGAGATTCTCTAACTATCCTATTTTAGTTTTTGGGGGAAGATAAAAACAACCCATTTCCAAAACAAAACAAAAAAAAAACTGATTTGTAAAATCTTATACATACCAAAAATAATCACACATGACTTGGCTGCACTTACGTAGGTTATAAACATCATAAACTAAAGCTCCTGTGATATTCACAAATAAAATAATTTTTTTCAATGATCTTGCAGAATATTCACATAAGTATTTCACATATCAAAAAAAAAAAAAAAAAAAAAAAAAAAAAAAAAAAAAAAAAAACAGAATGAATGTAAACACATTATGCCCTCAGGTTTGCGACTACCCAGAAGCTTCGATTCCCTGCGAGGTCTCAAGTCAGTACTATGACATCAACAACTTCTTCGGTCGCGTCGACCTTCGATTCCGGGACGGACAGACACCAGACGCAGTTCCTCAAGATTTCGAGATCAAAACCTTTGCCGAATTCGCCGAAAGCCGAGAATCATAAACGAAGGATGTTAGATAATGGAAACTGATGTTTGGCAGACGAGTGATGACATTTTTGCCGTTTATTATAGGGTTGTACGTACAGATAGACACAGGAATTCCTGGTACACCTCTGGCATCTCGCCCTTCACTTTCTGTTTATACAAGCTCGCAACATGTTGCGAAATCTAAATTGACCTTTGCAAGCAGCAATAAGTACTTACACTTAAAACTGCTTCTTTCTTCTCCCACTGGGAATCCTCCTTTCCTCTCCCAGACTCTTCTACTCACTGGGACTCTCTGCTATACAGCCTTTCCCCTACCACTATAAAACCTCTCTTCTCGCCCCTAACTAGGTGAAAAAAAAAATATATACTTCCAGGCCCCGCTGATCTGCAACCACCACACCTACCCGCCAGGAAAACCACCTGTCCGGAGAGAAGCTCAGGGCAATCTAAAGAAGAAGTTCACTTTCTGTTGGGTTTATCACAGCGAAGTAAATGTTTGACAGGGTGCACTTCTTCCGAGCTATCTGTGTCAGGAGCTTTTAAGTCTAACGGTACTTTTTTCTTAGCTTTTGTTTCAATTGATAAGCTATTTCATGCCATGGAAGAATTTGCAAACGTTGACAAGAAATGGGAGGGTCAATACATTATTTAGGTTCGTTATAGATAATGAGTTTCAACATGAAAAAAGCCCTATTTGAGTAATATGAAATGACCAAGTGTCAACAAGCAAACTGATTAGGATTGGGTAGCTTTTGGAAGCAATTAGCAAAAATACCTTAGAGTATGTGTTTATATTATCTAGATAAACAAAATCCTGCGCATTCCATAAGTTATACTGATTTTGAGACAACAAACAAAAGATTGCGAGAATCTATATTACTGTTACTGGTAATTCAAGAATTAGTATGAAGGATTTTTTTTTATCTTAATAATAAGATATGTCACATGGGAATTTTTCCAGATAACGAAGGCTTTTTGATTGAATGTTGCTAATGAGAACTTTTCGTAAAAAGAAAAAAAAAATCCCAGAAGTTTTATAAAATGATCAATTCAAGAAGAGTGTTTTCCTAAGTTTCGATTCAAGTCCCTTTTTATTGTAGGCTGGTCTTACATTTTTTTTTATATTATCTCCTTATTGTTTGTTACGAGTTTTATACAGTTTTTGTTTCTACTCAATTTTAATCAGACGTTAGCCGTTTATTTATATGGCCATTGTTAGGCGAAAATACAACATTCATTCATGTGTAATGCAATGTTGTTAGAAGCTGCAAGCACAGCTCAATTGTCCGTGAATCTCTCTCTCTCTCTCTCTCTCTCTCTCTCTCTCTCTCTCTCTCTCTCTCTCTCTCATTTCATATTGCTGAAGGGGAGCAATGTGGATACTTCAAGATAATCACAATGTATTTTTCCATGTATCAATCTGCATTTTAAGGTTTGAATAAATGAACTACAGATAACTAAATTAGTTATCTTCAAAATACTTTATAAATTATGAAATTTGGTTGGGGAACAAAAAAGATTTGAATTCAATTGAAATGACCCCAAAATAAAATTGTTTCAAGGGGGACAGAGTCGTTCCTCTGAAGTACTTACCAGGATTAATAAAGTACTCTATTAATCCTGATACTATTATTATTATTATTATTATTATTATTATTATTATTATTAATATTATTATTTGCTAAGCTGCAACCCTAGTTGGAAAAGCAGGATGCTATGAGCCCAGGGGCCCCAACAGGGAAAATAACCCAGTGAGGAAAGGAAACAAGGAAAAATAAAATATTTTAAGAGCAGTAACAACACTAAAAAAAGACATTTCCTATATAAAACATAAAAACTTAAACAAAACAAGAGGAAGAGAAATTAGATAGAATAGTGTGCCCGAGTGTACCCTCAAGCAAGAGAACTCTAACCCAAGACAGTGGAAGACCATGGTACAGAGGCTATGGCACTACCCAAGACTAGAGAACAATGGTTTGATTTTGGAGTGTCCTTCTCCTAGAAGAACTGCTAGCTCATGGTTAACATAAGTGGGTAGAAGGTTAAGATTATTCACATAAGTGGGTAGAAGGTTAAGATTATATTAAGTAAACTTAGTTGAATAACTAATCTCAGACTATATTCCATCCACTGTGTAATGATCACTGGCATTGACTGGTACTCCGTACCACACAATATCTACATTTTGCTTATTATCCAAACCGGTGAGTTGATATTTCAACTTTCATTGAACTACTTAGCATTCTTATTTTCAAGAATTATTTAAGATTCTTTCAAAATCTATTTCAAATTTTTTTCTTTAGACAAAAATAGAATGTCTTTAAATGATTTATATCATAATGTTATTTACATTTTATGTTGCTTTTAGTTGAAACAGTCACATTAGGATATTTTGAGTATCGAACAACTTGCTTTTCATATATGAACTACGTCTTCTCAGCTGTTTGTCAAGATAGACAATTATAATGGAAATGCTTGTTTTTATAACATATACGAAGATGAAAAGGTATTTTTTGTCTGTATTCAACTTTATGATTATTATAATATTGTTACCCTATCAGGGTATCTAGAGAATCACAAAACCCGTACGTATTTTCTGTTAAGAATGTTCACAGTGCGATGCTGGAGATGTAATTTATATAACTGCAAGAGTAAACCATTATCATTGCAGTTCGTGTCCAAGTCTCTTGAATTATTGCGTACTAATGTTCTCGGGTAACATCTACGTACGTCTTAGTAATCTTATGGATGAAAGTGCTGTTTAAGAGGGGCGACAGTGAGAAGATACCATAACTCATTGGAGGTCTTTTATTTATAGAAGATATTCTTAGACCTAAAATCTGATAATGATGATAATACGTTATTCTCATTATCATTATAAGGCTATCGGCTTATTATTAAAAGAAAATCTCATTGTCATTATTATTATTATTATTATTATTATTATTATTATTATTATTATTATCATTGTAGTTGTTGTTATTGTTGTTATTATTACTATCATTAATATTATTATTATTTTCTAAGCTACAACCCTAGCTGGAAAAGCTGGATGCTATAAGCCTGATGGCTCCAACAGAAATAATAGCCAAGTGAGGGAAGGAAATAACGAAATAAATAAATTACAAGAGAAGTAATTAATAATTAAAATAACATATTTTAAGAACAGTAAAAATACTAAAATAAATCTTTCTTACATAAGATATGAAAAATTAAAAAACGAAGGGGAAATAAAATCAGATTAAACAGTGTGCCCAGGTGTACCCTCAAGCAAGAGAACTCTATCCCAAGACAGTGGAAGATCATGGTATAGAGGCGATGGCACTACCCAAGATTAGAAAACTATGGTTTGATTTTGCAGTGTCCTTCTCCTAGAAGAGCTGCTTATTATAGCTAAAGAGTCTCTTCTACCCTTACCAAGCGGAAAGTAGCCACTGAACAATTACAGTGCAGTAAACCCTTGAGTGAAGAATATCGTTTTGGTAATCTCAGTGTTGTCATGACAGAGTAAAATATGTACCGAATAGGCCAGATCATTCGATGTCTGTGTATGCACAGGGATAATGAGCCGTAACAGCGAGAAAGTCCAATGTACTACTCCCTGGCCAGTCAAAGGGCCCAATAACTCTCTAGCAGTAGTATCTCAACGGGTGGCTGGTGCCAAGGCCAACCTACTACCTATAACTACATAAACTCTATATATGCTTTAGTATTCAATTCATCTGACGTCTTTCAAGCTCCATAGTTTCTGTACCATCAGGGTGTCATGAACCTTGGAGTTACATGACATCTTCATAGGAGCTGCAGATAAGACTCGGTACATTAATGGTAATTTGCGAGGTTGATTGAATTAGCGCCATTGCCATTCTCATTAAGAGCCTCGAATCGTATTTGAAAATAAATATACTTTTAAATTACCTTATATAACTCTTGATGCTTATGAAAGATAAAAAAAAATGTTCCTTCGTTGAGAAAGTCTTTGTGATATTCTTTCAAATTGACATATATATTAGTTGGGGAATCTGTGTTTGATACAAGTTGATTATTATTTACCCCTAATGCCCAGCAATGATTGAAGCTTGAGGTAAAAGGTAAATAACAAAAATTAAATATTTCAACAAAATTTCTCCATGAAAAAAACTTCCATCAAAGAGTAATTTTTCACAAAAGAGGAACTTCTCAAAACATATGTTTAATAAACTTAAAATTTTTAGCTTCAAACGGCAGCGATCCAAAATCAAATAAACTGTGTTTTTAAGCATAATTTCCTGAAACTAATAAGGCAAATGGTAAATAGAATATTAGATAAGCTTCCTTGCCATCCTTAGGTGATATAGTTCAGTTCGAAATTTATGAATTGATAAACGATCTTGCTGGAAGGTTTTATGAAATTGAACTTCAAATCTCTGGAATACAAAAAGCTTATATTTTAAGTTCTGGAAAATCAATGAAGCTAAAATCAATTCAACATCAAAACACTTACCAAAAAGAATTATGAATTGCAAAGTACTGTATCTTCATGAACAAAAATTAAGAGTCCAACATCAAAACTTTGGATTGCGAGATATATTTGAAAAGGCTTTAGGGAACTTCTCTAATATTCTATATTTACTTTTTGCCATTTCAAATCCTTAGATGTCAGGATGCCAGAAAACTTTCAATCAATCAATCAATTTGCCATTTCAAAAAAAAAAAGAATTATTATTATTATTATTATTATTATTATAAGGGCATCGCCCAGATAATAATTAGACAACCGAGTAAAACTATTTAAAGAGAATCTTGAAAAGAGTAATTCGATATAATAAAAGTATAAGTCCATATGACTGCACCAACATGCACTCGGTCAACAAAGATGTTGTTGAAAATTATGCAAATGAGTTGCGACTCTGATCAGAGGGGAAATTAATGTCGAAGCCGGTTGGTGTTATGTTGGGTTGCCTTAGTAACAACATCTGCCGGTTAAACATCGCGGTTACTAAGGGGGCTTGAGTTACAGACGCCATAGATGGCGGTCCCCTAGCAACCCCCACCCCCTCCACCGTACATCTGTAAGGTGGTGATGGTATGTTTGTATGTGAGTTCAACACTGTCTGGCACAGTTACCACCGAAGCTGTACATGACGTCACGGTTGCCCCATAGTCCGATTAAAATCCGTGGGGATGATTTCAATATTTTGCTTAATGAATTAGTCCTAATTTCTGGAATTCTTCGAGATGAATGAGATCGAAAACTCGAAACTGAATTCACCGAGGTAAATGAAGTCATCGAAAGCTTAATAAATTCAGCATGTCAGCCCTTCAAGTATAAATATATCTTCTGGCAATTTCTGGCATCAACCATACGGGATGCGTCTAAGCGAGTGCCTCCAAGCAAGCTCCTAACTGTTGTGGCCCTCACTCTTGGAGAGTCCGTGACATCGTTCGGACGGCCTCCTTAGTGGCTCTTGGCTCAAACAAAGGAAGCTCATCTAATCCTTGGCACCATGAGAGCGGTAGCCTTTTTCCTCACGCTGTTGGGTAAGAATGTTGGAATTCGTTATGTTTTTTAAGCTTTCTACAATAATAATGTATATAATTTTGGAAGGGAAACTTAAGTAGAGGAATAGCTATGGACTCAGGAAAAGATTCACACTGCCTTTTGTATTTTTGTAAATGTTACAGCAAGGTCAGCCAAGAATATCATTGTATATCTTCTTTTTCCGTAATTTGATTCACTTGGGAAGATATACCCTTATATCTGTGTTGCATTAAAACTACGAAAACCCCAAAAAACAACCACATACACACCATCTCATATATAACTATGTACTTCGAGCACAAATACATTTGTGTACACCTGTGTAAACATACATTTTAATATATATATATATATATATATATATATATCTACATATATATGCAGATTTATACACACACATATACATATATATATGTATGTATATATATATATATATATATATATATATATATATATACTCGTATATGCATGCATATATTCTCATATAATTGTATAAGTAAAATAATAAGAAAAATTAATACAAAATACTTGTTTTCATGCATGAGTGAGGACTATAGTTGTATATCATGGTTCCTCATACTAAAACCCACAATCTACTCAATGTCCTAATGTGAATTATTATCCGAAGCGGGTCTGTGTTCTTCCCTGCAACCCGGACTGGAGTATCACTACCGGTACAGCGGACGTTTGGCTTCCGGCATCACGGAACTGAGACATCAGTTCTCGGCCGTCGGCATCAAAACAGACATCGAAGTCCAGGTGGCTGAAGACTATACAGCTATTTTCCAGGTAAACTGAAAACCTTTAGTTCTGAAAGCTATTTTTGGTGAAAACTATGTCAATGCTTTGCTCTACCTTCTTTTCTTGTTAATAATACATTCTTGGTTCTAACAGCCATTTTTCAGGTAAACGGAAACCGTTTAGTTTTAATAGATCTTTTGGTGAAAACAAATATGTCAATGCTTGGCTCTCCCTTTTTTTTGGGGGGGGGGGTTAATAATACATTCTTGGTTCTAACAGCTATTTTCTAGCTAAAAACTTTTAGCTCTAATAGCTACATTGGTGGAAACAAATATATCAATGCTTGGTTCAACATTCTTTTCTTCTTAAAAACACATTTTTGGTTATAATGGCTATTTTTACTGGAAAGTTAAATTAATGCTTGGTTTTACCTTCTTTTCTTATTAATAATACATTCTTGGTTCTAACAGCTAATTTTAGAGGAAAGTAATTCTTGGTTTTACCTACTTTTCTTGTTAATAATACATTCTTAGTTCTAACAACTATTTTTACTTGAAAGTTATTTTAATGCTTCATTCTATCCTCTTTTCTTAGTATACATTCTTGGTTCGAACAGTTATTTTTACTTGAAAAAATATATCAGTGATTTGTTCAACCTTCTCTTCTGGTAGAAGAAAGACCTTTTCCTGTTAATAATCCACTATTGACTCTAAACAGTTATTTCAATGAATTTTCATGAGTTTTCAATCGGGAAAAGTATCTATTTGTATTTCTATAATCACATCCAAATGAATTTAATCTTTGGCTTTTTTAATTGTTAATATTCCGGTAAACGTTTAAATTGTTAATATTCCTGTAAACGTGAGATTGCTCCTTAGTTCCAAAACCTACTCAATGATTAACAGTAATATCCACATGGTCTCAAGAACTGTTATCTAGTTTAACTAATATAATTTTCTAGTTTTAATAACTACTGTTAAATAATGATGAAAGTTGATAACGTAATTTTTTTTCTGATTATCATAGTTCGTAACTATGGTATTTTCTTTTTCTTTTTTTTAATTTACAACTTGATTTCTTTATTCTAACCCTTTACTGTATATTTAAAAAAGTGTTTTCTTTAAAAAAACGTCGAATCCCTAAAACTATAACGGCTATGTAGCTCATACTAGGGTTTTGTAAGATTTAATAATTTGAGTTACCATTACGGCAGAATTTCTCCAGCACTAAAGCTGCGTGGGTCCTTGTTGATAGTCAGTTTTCTATGATCATAAAAATCAAAACTACTAACACTTCCTTCTTGCTATTCAAATGAATCTTCATTAACTCACTTAATATAAATGTGATTTTCTAAAGTTAAGTACAGCACTCCATGAAAAAACTTCAGCATCTTATATTATACATGCTTATCTAAGACCCTTATCAAAGAGAAAGGTGTAATAATGTCCCCTTTTCATTGCAAAAAGTAACGTGATTTTATTTCATCAAATGACTATTTGCTCAAAATATTTTTTTCTTTTTCAGTTCAGTCACGTGGAGGTTGGTGACTTCCACGATGTATTGCACTGTGATATGAGAGCTCCTCTGCCCATCGAGTACCATCCACTGGAAAATGGAATCGAGTTGTTGCAAAAGCCTTTCAAAGTCAAGATTGCCCAAGATAAGGTAAGTTGACTAATCTCCTCTCTCTCTCTCTCTCTCTCTCTCTCTCTCTCTCTCTCTCTCTCTCTCTCTCTCTCTCTCTCTCTCTCTCCTAACTAATTTTTCCTCTTATGAATATACAAATTGAAAAGTACAGTTATTATCTCTAGTCTATGAGAAGAATAACGTTTCGTTTGCTCTTCTACGACTGATATTTTAATACCGTTTTACATATATACGCCAATATCGTTCGTGGTAGAATTTTGAAAAAATCTTCTTCATCTTTGGACTGATCCTGATATATAACATCTACTTCCAATGAATATTCTTTATATATTTCCTGTACTACCGGATTATCATAGGTTTATTTTTTACAAAGGGTTTGATTGAAAGAAACCTTCTCCAATTCTTGAAGGTGATTTATCTATCAAATTAAATGTATCCATTTTCAAACAACAGTATTCCGATGTTTTTTTTTCTTTAAGTTTCTGCATGTCTAGTATCATCAGACTAAAGAATTTATCCTAATTTTTAAGGGAAAATTTCAGAATATATCGTCTTCCTCTTTAGGATTTACAGCATTGCCTTACTCAAAGCAAAGCCCTATTTTGAAGACGTTTACAGAATCCTCAAACATGAAGATTATCGTTTTTCCATTGCTTTCAGAAACCTTTCGTCTTCGAGTTCTTGGAAGTTCCAGTAGAACCAGTGTGGATCACCAACATTAGGAAGTCAATTATCAACATCTTCAGGATAACTCCTTTCGGGGTAAGGATTTCTGTAGGATAGGCAAACTATCCTGAATCAGGCAAATAGCATATTCAGTATAATCAGAATCTTTAGGTTATTTCCATATGGGGTGGGTGTCTGCAGCAGGACTGTATATATATATATATATATATATATATATATATATATATATATATATATATATATAAAACGTTACATATATATTTCTGTGACTAATGCTCTCAGGTACTGAAGTCAGGCTTTGAATTTTGACTAGAAAATACACAGCCTTCAAAGTATTCCATTTAGTGGGTAAGCAAGAGTATATAACTTCAACCCTTAGTTCAATGGTATGAAATTATAAAAAAAAAAAAAAATACCTGCAAAGTTGAATTCACTGCAGTTTCTATATAAAATTAGCACAGACGTTTTCTACTCCATGTGGGTTTGTTTTATGATTCACAAGATATATTCAGGATTAACCTTTTTTTTTTTTTTCATATATCTTATAGTTAACTTACCATTGAGTCTATATTTTTACGAGTAAATTTGAGTAAATCGAGTAAAATTTTATGTACTGGAAAATGACAATTAGAAAAAAAAATTTAAAGAAAAAGGAAAACAATAGAATTCATTGATTCTAGACTAGAAAATATCTTCCTCGAAATTTGATACTGTGTAGAGGGCCTTGAATAGAACACCATAAAAATATGAAAAAATAAAAAAACGAAATATCATTAAATTATATCATGTTTATAGTAACAGACTCTTTGAACTAGAATCAATAAATTCTATTGTTTTCCTTTTTCTCTAGGTGTTTATTTTAATTATTATTTGTCATTACATAAAGTTTTACTATAGATCGTTCGATTTATTGAAATTTACTTGTAAAAGTAAATTCCACTTAAAAGTAAGTTCACTATAAGGCCAATATAAAAAAAAAAAAAAATTCCAAGTCATAAATATATTTTAGCATTCATAAAACAACCACAAATAATGGCGAAATATTTATACCAGTATCTAATATCCTAATTTTCTCTCTCTAAAAAAATGAAAAAAAAATAAACAGGAACTTCAATCTACCACTCAAGAATCTCGCCCTGATGTCGTCACCCATCTCAACTATGGTCCAATGGAGGAAACTCTCGTGGGACGCTGCACTAACTGGTAAGTCAAATAGATCTTAGTTATATTCTTAAAAGAGGTTGTTAGGAATATTCCTTTCATTCAAATGCACAATGAGGTATGCGAACACAAATATGTACACACACAAACTCACGCACATGCATTTCTATCTACTGTATCTATAACACATTATATATATGCATACTTATATCAGGGTAAATGCGCACGTATATGTATTCGTAATTACAGTATATAATATATATATATATATATATATATATATATGTGTGTGTGTGTGTGTGTACATATATGTATATACATATACATATATACTGTATATATATATATATATATATACATATACATATGTACTCTATATATAAATATATATGCATGCATATATGTGCATATGTATGTATGTATATATATATATATATATATATATATGTATATATGAATATATATATATATATATATATATATATATATATATATATATATATATACAGCATATATATATGTATATGTATACATATACATATATACTGTATATATATGTAGATATATATCTATATATATACATAAATATATATAGATATATAAATATATATATATACATATATATATATATATATATATATATATATATATACATATATATGATAATATTGTATCTCTCTTGAAGTTTTCCACCATAAAAATCGGCCAGTTTTAACGAGTAACTTCAGTATTTACTGTAAAGAAACTCTTTTAAAGTGAGAATATTTGGGAGATAATTTCATGACATTATCGTCTCTTACAGGTACAGCATATACAAGTTCCCCCAAGAGGATTCGGCCATCTTCAACCGTGACCATGAGATTGAGGGCGACACTCAGAGAGAGGGAGCTGAATCAGGAGAGTAAGTCTACAGTGCTAGTTTTTGTTTTATCTGTTAGAAAAGATGGGTGAAGACGAGTGAAGCCACTTAGCTAGCTAACCATTGCCTTACCTTACCTTTGCCTTGCCTTATTTTATGTTTGGGTTCCCCCGGGTCCCTCAGTGTGAGGCACCTCGTATATCCACCAGAGAGTTGCTAATGCATCTTCCGGAGTATTTTGCATCTTCCAGTCTTCCAGTCTTGGATGGTCTGGGATGCATCTTAGGTATTTATCGAGCTTATCGAATAGTTAGGAAAGTTAAGCATTGGTAAGAATAATGTAAAGTGTGGTTTAACTATAATTCTATTTATATAAAGGCACTGTATGTATTCCTTTTAATGGTCCTAAAGTTGTCAAACGATGCATGCATGACAATGAATAACGTGATTTGCTGGACTACGGATCGTCAACAACTTTATATTCCCCACAGTTATCTAATCATAAATATTTGCTCCTGTGCAATGTTATTGCCTCTACGATCTCCTCAATGGTGACCACATAAATTTTGCATTTACCAATAATCACATAATAATTATATCTTTTGACTTAAATCTTTGCTAATATACACTCAAGAATTCACCTCTTTAATATACAAATCGCTTTCATACAATTAAGGCAGACGTCAATGTATATTACATGTATAGGAACAGAAAGATTATTTTTTTTTCGTAATCTATTAGACATGACTCAACTACCTCACTTTTTTGTATAGTTTTACTGGAGCCAAGGGCCGAAAGGGATCGAAGACCTCCAAAACTTCTTCCAAAACCTCTTCCAAAACTTCCTCCAAAACTTCGAAGGGCAGCAAAACTGCCGGTGGTAGATACACAGCTGGTGGCCCTTCCATCAGTGACACCCTTTGGCATGTCAAAAAAACTACCGACTTCGAAAGGTGTGAATACAACGTCTCTATGCAGGTAATTGTCAGCCTCTTCACAAACAGTTTACTTTCCACATATCTGAGATGGAAAAGAAAGATAAAAACGGATAATTTCGTGTTGAAAGCCCTCTGGGTTTTCGTTGCTAACTTTAAGCGGGTTAACCTTGCAAGCAAATAAATATACGACTTGAATAAGGGTGATTATTATAGTTTGGTGCATCAAATGAGCATTTGAAGAATCCAGTTAAAGAGACCGGTGGCTTATGAACAACATATGATAAAAAAAATTCTAAGTTTTTTGCATGTTCAAAATGTCTTATAATACTGCAAGGGTTAGTTTTTATTTGTGTTGATAATATTGCATTAAAACTTTAATGGAAGATTGAGTTTTAGTGATAGTTAATAATAACAAATAAAAAAATATGATCAATTTATAAAAAAAAAAAATTTATAAATGTTATGTATAGTTAATGGCATAAGGGAAAGGCTACCAAATTTAGAAAACGGTTATATTAGCTTCAATGGATGCATTAGAAAACATAAAGGAATTACTTAGTGTATAAGGTTAAGGGAAAAATGAATGGGATTAGTTTAACTCTATGATTGTAAAATAATCATTGGGGACTACTTTGTATATATAGTTAACATTAGGAAATTTTCTTACATTTGATACCAATTAATCGACGTTAACCGGCAAAATATCCTTTTTCCTAACCATGAAATTACTGACGATTCTTTCAGGGAAATGTCCACTCCCATGAAATGGAGTTCCTCCATCGGTCTTCGACTGGGACCTTCATCATTCGTGGTGACTCAAATGGCATGAGAATCGAAAAAGCCTTTATCGAGGGGGAAATAACAGCGTATTCTCTTGATCGAACTGAGCACTACGACACTTTCACGAACCAGGTGAGAAGAAAAAATGATTTCCTTGTTTTTGTTCATGAACTAGGTTGGGAAATAGACGCATTATCTAGTCTTTGTTCACTAACCAGGTGAGAAGAAAGGTGGATTAACTTGACTTTGTTCACGAACCAGTTGAGAAGATAGGAGGATTATTTTGTCTTTGTTCACGAACCAGGTGAGGAAATAGGGGGAATATCTCGTCTTTGTACACAGACTAGGTTAGAGGATAGGTGGATTATCTTGTCCTTGTTCATGGACCAGGTGACAAGACAGATGGATTCTGTATTTCGTCCTTGATCTCCATATCCGAGGCCATCGTTACTGTCCTTCTCTTTGTATA
Source organism: Palaemon carinicauda (assembly GCF_036898095.1). Classification (NCBI taxonomy): domain Eukaryota; kingdom Metazoa; phylum Arthropoda; class Malacostraca; order Decapoda; family Palaemonidae; genus Palaemon; species Palaemon carinicauda. Next base: position 36,542,500 of record NC_090761.1, read on the forward strand.
TAGAGTTATCATGTATTAATTATCATTTGGTTCATCATCATCTCTTCCTACTCCTATGGACGCAAAGGAGCTCGGTTAGATTTCGCCAGTCGTCTCTATCTTCATCATCTTCTTCGCCCAGCTAAACGTTTGGTGAACTAATCTCTTTTGGAGAGTGGGAAAAGCATGGCCAAACTACCTCCATCTATCCCTCATCATGATGTCATCCACATATGACACTCGAGTAATCTCTTCTATAGTTTCATTTCTAATCCTGTCCTACCATTTAACTCCCAATATTATTCTGAGGGCTTTGTTCTGAAATCTACTATATCTATTGGAGATTGTTTCATTGCCATACCATGACTCATATCCATAGAGTAACACCGACATCACTAAACTTATGTATAGTCTGGTTTTTATATGTAATTTCAAGCGATTTGATTTCCAAATTATACTTAACTTAGCCATTGTCTGATTTGCTTTTTTCAATCTTTCACTAAAGACCCTGTATTGGAGATCATAGTCCCTAAATACTTGAATGATTCTACCTCATTAATCCTTTCTCCTTTCAATGACATTTCATCTTCCATTGCAAACTCCGTTCTCATCATCTGTCTTTCTTTTATTTATCTTTAGTCCAGCCTCATGTGATATTTCATGCATTCTGGTAAGCAAGCATTGCAAATCCTATGGTGTTCAGCTAACAAGGACAGGGTTATCAGCATAATCTAGGCCTGCTAAATTCCTATCACCAATCCAGTCCAATCCTTCTCCACCATCTCTGACTGTTCTATGCATTACAAAATCCATGAGGAGGATAAACAACATAGGTGACAACACATTCCCTTGGAGTACTCTGCTGTTCACTGGAAATTCATTTGATAATACTCCATTACCATTAACTTTGCACTTGCTTTACTCATGAACAGACTTAATCAAATTTACATATCTAATAGGAATTCCATATCGTAGGACTCTCCACAAAATTGGCCAGTGCACAATATCAAATGCCATCAAAAGGGCATTTCTATATTCTACGCATTGTTGTACATGTCTCAAAATGAGAATTTGGTCAGTGCAACTTCTACCTTTTCTAAATCATGCTTGCTCATCTCTCAGCTTTCCATTAATCTTTCTCTCCAGTCTCTGCAGGTCGTTAAGAGAATCCAGACATTATTGTATAAAAAATATATGGCTTATTTATATATGAAAAACACGTCTAAATGTGCAAATTTTATCATTAATCGAAGGCCAAGTCACAAACATACCAATTAGCTACGATGGTGAAGATGGGTTGATTTCAATTCTAAGTACAAAAAACCTGAATTCGACAGGTATAAGTACAGAAGAATTGTCATTGACTTTTATCTTTCTTCGTGGCCAAGTGGTATGTCACTGTACTTACAAGTTTCCTGGACAAGGGTTCGACTCCCAGCTGGTCAGAAGCTATTGACTTTGTGTGAATTCACCTGGGGCTCTGATCCCGAGTTCGTTAGGAGAATCCAGACATTAATGTATAAAAAATATATGGCTTATTTGAACATGAAAAACACGTCTAAATATGCAAAATCTATCATTAATTGAATGCCAAGTCACAAGCATATCAATTAGCTGCAATAGTGAAGATGGGTTGATTTCAATTCTAAGTATAAAAAACCTGAATTCGACAGGTATAAATACAAAAGCATTGTCATTGACTTTTATCTTTCTTCGTGGACAAATGGTATGTCACTGTACATACAAGTTTCCTGGAGCAGAGTTCGACTCCCGGCTGGACAGAAGCTATTGTCTTTGTGTGATTTCGGCTGGGGCTCTGATCCTGAGGTCGTTAAGAGAATCCAGACATTAATGTATCAAAAATATATGGCTTATTTGAATATGAAAAACACGTCTAAATGTTCAAAATTTATCATTAATTGAATGACAAGTCACAAACATACCAATTAGCTCCGATGGTGAAAATGGGATGATTTTAATTATAATTACAAAAAACCCGAATTCGACAGGTATAAGTACAGAAGAATTGTTATTGACTTTTATCTTTCTTCGTGGCCTAGTGGTATGTCACTGTACATACAAGTTTACTGGACCAGGGTTCGACTCCTGGCCGGTCAGAAGCTATTGTCTTTGAGTGATTTCACCTGAGTCTCTGATCCCGAGGTCGTTAAGAGAATCCAGACATTAATGTATCAAAAATATATGGCTTATTTGAATATGAAAAACATGTCTAAAGGTGCAAAATTTATCATATATATATATATATATATATATATATATATATATATATATATATGTATATATATTATATATATATATATATGTATATGTGTATGCATACACAAAATCGCACATACTCATACATACACACACATTTATATATATATATATATATATATATATATATATATATATATATATATATATATATAAAATTATATATGTATGTGAGTGTAAGTAAACTTGTATATATACATATTTGTATTTCCTTTTTGAAACCTCTTTTATTACCTAGCAATTCTTCCATTGTTTTTCCTGGAACTGGCTGCACACGAATGACATCACATGGTTTTCATGAGCCTTCACTTTTACATGATCAGTAATAATATTTAGCTTGCCTAATCAATTTCTTAGCTTGAACTTCTAGTACCCATGAACAGTCTTGGGTTTAAGTAAATTTCCTGTTGTGGGTAATTGACTTTCGTTCTTCTACCAAAAAACTTTTGACCAGGTGGAGAGTTAAATCCCTCAGTTGGAGTATTTCTCCATTCAAGAAATACTAACAGAGGATCATGACCATCCTCCTTTGGTTTTGTGAACAACTGTTTTATTATCTTTATTGCATTTTCAGCTTTGCTATTTGACTGATGATGGTAAAGGGATGATCTCACATGTTCAAATGACCATTTCTTTACAAAAGTTTGAAATTAATTTGGTGTGAATTGTGAGCTACAGTCACTTACTACAATGTCTGGTATACCATAGCGTGAAAAATGACTTCTTACCTTTCTTATAATATTTAACGTTAACATATTTTTCAATGAATTTATCTCGAAATATGATGATTAATAATAAACAACAGATATCATTCACAAACTTGGATAGCGTACCAAACAATATTCATACACTGAATTCTTACATAATCTAGATCACAACATTCACATATTGTTACAATTACTAACTAATCTGTATCCTTCAATTTTAGACCCTCGAGTTGAAGGCCGTCCGAACAATCGTAGAACACCTGATCATAGACTACGCACCTCATCATTGCAGTTCCTGGCGCTTTGAGGTGGAACATTCCATTGCTGATCACCATGTAAGTTTCATCTCAGAAAAATCTTATTTTTCATACAGTATAGAATGATGTTAATAAAAGTGTATGGCTGTACACCGGCAACTAAACATTTTATTTTTGTTAGATTTCAATCTCTAAATCAGTAAGGTTTCATCTGGCTGTTCTTAATGTGAGCAGTATTTGAAAGGAATATGAAGATAGAATTTATCTTATGATTTCTTTAATGATAAGGTAAAAATTTGTCTTTCCCTTAATATCTATGCTTTGATGAGAAAGAATATTTCTAGAAGATTGGATTTTTCTTTCAAGCAAGCAATTAATATTTTGTTCAAGACTCAGTCTTGTTTTTGTTCCTGATCAGATTATATCTTCTGTTGTGAGTTCAGGTTAGTCATTGTCATCTAATATCAAATATCTGCAATCACATAGTGTTGACGCAATAAGGCAGCATAGAACAAAAACTGTTACGAAATATCTGATAGATTTCATAAAACGAAAACCTAGATAAAGTTCTATAAAAAGTATTTCATTATATAGGTCTGTAATATTAATATCAGGTACAAACTAATTATTTGAAAAACATAATTTTTATTTGCCTAGGCCGAAGGAACGCAGCCTACCCTTGAACAGATTCTCACTGGAGTAGAACTCACCGCAGCAGTCCGTCAAGAAATCCAGGTGTGTATTCAGGAATATCCATATTATTTTATTATATTATACACAAACACACACTCTGAGATATACATACACACATACACACACACACACATATATATAGATATATATATATATATATATATGTGTGTGTGTGTGTGTGTGTGTGGGCGGGTGTGTGTGTGGGCGGGTGTGTGTGTGAGCGCGCACGCTTGTGTGCATGTAAGTGTTTGCAAAGACCTCAAACACCATGATAGTTTTCTTTCCATGTTTCTGTTAACTACAACATCACCCTCTCCTTATTCCTTTTCATTTGTTCTTTCATTGAATGATAGAATGTTATATTTACTAAGAACTAAGAAAATTGGCAAGGAACATCTTCAAATAGAGATTAAAATGACTGTTATACTGGGTATATAGGACCATTTGCATTTCTATTCTTCGGCCCAATGGGATGATAAACAAATTTTCACTTGAAGAATACCAACGTTACATAGTGTCAAACACAGAATACCCAATCAATGGAACTTAATAATAACGCTTGATTCATGGTCTTTGATTCCTACTACTATAAAAAACGATTCGAAAATAGTTACAAGCGAGTGTTTCTAGCCGTAAAAAATAACTTAATCTCTCGTTCAGAGAGATGGACTCTATCCAGAACTTATCAACCGACTTTATCTACACCGGAAAAAATTTCAGTTGAATATAACTGTGAATTTCTTCCTCTTCAATGACCAACAGAGCTACGTCATCAACCTGATAGAAGACCTCAGCCACCGCATGCCAAGGAATCCTTCCCAGACTGTCAGCATCGCAGAGGAAATGAGCCACATTGTTGAAGGAGTGTCTGTCTTGTATTCCGCGGAGTTGGAAAGTATTTACAACAGATTCGATGCAGCCAAAAGTTCAGATTTTGATATCAGTCTGTAAGTAAATCAGGATTTATTTTTATTGCTATACTTACTTTAATAATTTTCTTACACTTTTCAATAGGGAAAGAGCCCTTGGTGTTATATGCTAGCAGTGGATATTGGCTGCATTTAACATCAACTCTCTCTCTCTCTCTCTCTCTCTCTCTCTCTCTCTCTCTCTCTCTCTCTCTCTCTCTCTCTCTCTCTCTCTCTCATATATATACATATATATATATATATATATATATATATATATATATATATATATATATATATATATATATATATAATGGAGATGAACGACTAATAATTTAACCAAGTAAGAAAACTGAAGTTTATATTTTCCCTCTCTGCTTTGAAGGCATATCTTCCTCCAAGCGATGGTGTCTGCAGCAACAGAGCCTTCCATCCAACACTTGTTGAAGCTGATTCCACAACAGAATTTCAGGCTGCATTATGAAGATATCGTCTACAGCTTCTTCAGCACCCTACCTAAAACTACCGTCAGTCCGACACTCATCCCAAAGATCATGGTGAGTGGGCCTTTTCAAGGGGAGATGAGTTACCTTTTATTCAATCTGAATGGTGACAATTTTTCTACCCATTGCATTTTACACAGAAAACTTTTATTCTTTATCCCCCAAAAAATGTATATTGCATTGAGTATTCAACGACAAATTCATATTATATTTTTACCAAGTATATATATGCATATATATATATATATATATATATATATATATATATATATATATATATATGTATTTATGTACATATATACATAAATATATATATACACAGTATATATATATATATATATATATATATATATATTCATATATATATATATATATATATATATATATATATATATATATATATATTCATATATATATATATATATTCATATATATATATATATATATATATATATATACAGTATATATATGTATATATAGGCTATATATATATATTCATTGGAATATAAGTTGTTGATTACTAGACTTAACGTTAAGCATCAGCAAATTTAGCATCTTTGATCAGCAAAGGAGCAATTCGCAAAAAGGAAGTATTGTATAATTCCGCTTCTAATTATTCTTTTAGACCGTAACCAATTCGACGGTTTTAACCAAATAGTAGATTTGAAGGTCAGGATCTCAGAGTATCTTTTCCACGTCATGTTCGATTATCTGATGTGCTACGTAATCAAATGCCATATTAATGACTTGATATGTAAATAGTTTGATCAATCTAATGATTATCTCATTCATATTTCTGAGTAACTGATTTTCTTAGTTGTTTATTTTGGGCGAATAGTTGAATTTCACTGATTTGTTATAGAACGTAGAAAATCATTCTAAACAGGAGGGACTAATGATTATCTTTAGATAACCATGAGATCAGGTGGCATCGTCATAATTTATAACTAATTAATTGCATCTTTACCAAAATGAATGATTACATTTCAGAGCGTTGAAATAATCATCATATCATTTAGAATAAGATATCAAAAGATCGATATGATACAAATTCTTAAACTACATTATATTCTTATCAGTTCTATCATAAATATTTCCTTTTTATCAATCTTTCTTTGAAAATGCTGCAAATTTTCCGCAGGAAGTGGTGATGGAACTGCCGTGGTCAGAGGCCGATAAGGCCGTAGCTTTGATTTCTTTCTCAAACTTGGTGGGAGCTATGTGCTTTGATTCCGACAAAAGGCTCTACTTCTGGGAGGATACCTGTGAGAAGGAACATGTTTGTGATCTTGTGACCGTTTCCAACATCTTCATTCCTTACCTACGACAAGGATTAGAGGTGAGTTTATTTTGTTTGTTTTTGATGAATATAGTGAAATTTAGTTAACATATCTATATATGGGCTTAACATATTCTGTTTTACTATCATCAGTGCAACGAACAAGATTAACCAAACTGTATTAGCTTTTGCTGCGCAATTTTAATTATCAACATGGCCCTTTTTGTCTTTAATCAAGCTCATGCTAATTATGATCAGCTCTATGTTCAAGAATAACATAGTTATGTCCAATTATCATGCGAGTCGTGTTTTATAAAAGTTAGTGCATCTTCTGTTATTCCGTTTCTCTGAAACTCTTCTATATTCCCAGGAGCATGATACGGATCTCTTCCATCGATTGATCTACCTGCAAGCCATGGTGAACTTGAGGACACCATTTACCCTTGACACCATGAAGCCTTTTGTTCTGGGTACTGTATTCCACCAGTCAATCTTCAGGTTCAATGCCCTATGGGGGCTCTCTGCCCGTTATTTGCCCTCCTTGGCTGAACCAGAGGTAAGAGTATTTGTCAACACTACTTGTTAATTATTTCAAAAATAATTTAAACTTGGCTGAATCATCATGATAGCTAATTAATCTATTAGATTTTTCCATAATATGCTACTTCACTCGTACACTATTACGTCGTTCAGCACGCAGTTTTATAACCACTACATAGAAGATGAACTCATATAGGAAGAATGTCGCTTTCCTCTGAATTATCATAGAACATTTCATTTAGTATTTCTTTCTTTCCAATACAGTAATATTTTTTTCACACTTTTCAAGAATTTTTTTCCCCATGAACATTTTATAACGCCGAGGTTTGTATTCTTTCTCTGTTAATTTTCCTGTTCCTCTTCTTAGAAATTCTTACATTCTCATATTTATTTTTTTAGATTAAAAAAATTCGAACAAACTTTTAACCTCTTCAAACTTCTACATTCGGCAGAATTCCCCAACATTGATTTATCCTTAAGTAAATCTAACTTTATAATTATAATACTGGGTTGTTCTGATAACGTTTATGGTCAAATTCTAATTTCTTGTTGTACCAAACTAATTTCTGGTGTGTTTTCCCACAGCGTCAACTCCAATAAACTCCCTACACTGTGGAGTTCTCACAGCTATTCAATCTATTTTTTTAAATGCATCTAATAGAATGTTTCTAAATTGTTTGATATTGGAAAAAAAACTTAGTACCTTTTTATAAACATTACTTGTCCCAAATTGAAGGATTTTCAAGTAGCATCTCAATATTCTTTTCATTCTTATTTATCCTAGCCACTCCGAAAATTTCTTTCTCTCCGTATGATAATGATTAGGATGATATTAATAATAATAATAACAATAGTAACAAATGAAATCGCAAATATTTAAAATCTGTATGATGATAAAACAGTGAAAATATCATTGTTGTTGTTGTTATTATTATTATTATTATTATTATTATTATTATTATTATTATTATTATTATTATTATTATTATTATTATTATTTCCTTAAAAGGTAATTGCTGCCTAAGTGGTGTTAATTTTGCAGTTAAGCTTTTCTATTTCTCGTAATTTCATTCTTTCATCTGTACTGTGTTCTGCCAGTAATTACACTATTTTAGTCATCAGTAGGGGGAGAGCAAAATTCATAGGGAAAAAATCTATAATTTTACCAAAAGTAATCTTGTCAAGATCGGTACAATTAAAGTATGGCTTCTACACGTTACGGATCAGGCAAAGTCATGTTAAGGGTGGTGGTGGTGGTGGTGGTAGTGTATTACAGCCAACTCTTCATGTTGGCACGGGCCTTTCCCTTGGTCGGCCCGTAGCATGTTAAGGAGTGGTGAGATTCCTTATATACGCCGTGGATGGCACGTCACATCAGCTGCTGGTCACTGATTGGTCCTCAGAGATGGAGTCTGTAGTTGGTCTGGGAGGGATCTGCCCTGCTATTGGCTGAAGAAATAGCAGTGAGAGACTCCGTCAGAGTCAGACCGATATTTCACTCACAATCAATGGAGTTGGGTGGAGTTAGGGTTTGGGTAGACACAGCCAACACGTTACCTGAGCGATGCTTGGGGTCACGGAAGCTGTTCAGCCCCTCAAAGTCCAGCTCTGGGTAGTACAGAACTGCTTGCTGATTGGCTGAGGTGCTCGCTGGAAGAGTCTCAGTTGCAGACAAGCTGCTAGGCCACTCATTTTCGTCGCCGTTACGAGGTTTATTGGAAGTGTTCCTTTGGCAGGAGAGGAGGAGGAACATCTCCTGGGTTATGTTCAGGTTAGGTCTCTCTCTCTCTCTCTCTCTCTCTCTCTCTCTCTCTCTCTCTCTCTCTCTTTTTTTTTTTTTTTTTTTTTTTTTGAAGGAGCAGGGCCTCCAGGATCCTAATTTTCCTGCCATTCAGGCCACTGCCAATGATCTTTGTATTCCTTACGGTGTCCTCTTGAACTACGTTCTTGTTGTGAGTGAGGAGCTGATGCATCTTGATGGCTCTGTACTGAACGTGGTAGGACGACCTTTTGGAATGTCTTATCGTTGTCATTCCAATTTTACATCTGGGACATCAATGGACTGAGCATTGATAGAAATAAAAAAGAATGTTGGCCCTCTTCAGAAAGTCCTGCATGGGAGGGGCTAGATTGTTTCTCATAATGAGGGATCTGGTCTCTATGGTCTGATAGTGAATGATGAGGGTGATGTTAGTTTTCTTGAACAAGGATGACATGATTCTTTATGATGTCTCTTATGGCCATCTCATCCTGTTGATACCAGCAGTGCATGATGCCTTTGTTGATACTAGGAGGCATGCTCTCACTGCTTGGCTCGGTCTTGTAACAGTTGTACATAGCATGTTTGACCTCTCCATTGACCTGCTTCCTGTTTGTGTAGCCGTTGTTAACAAGGACCTGTGTAATTCTATCCAGTTCCTGTCCAGGAAGAACAATGGGAAAGGGCCTAACGAACGTTTGGCACGGTTGGTGGATGTCTTTTATCTAGTGGGGGCATTCAATATCACCATTCAAGCAAAGGTCAAAGTCCGAGGATTTAGTGCAGATGGTGGTATCATAACCATGCACAGCATTTGAGACCAGGACGTCCAGGATGGGAAGGCGACCATTGTTCTGACTTTCCATCATGTATCTGAGAGAGCTGCCATCCTCATAGGTCCTACAAAGTTTATCAATATAGGGGGCTTTTATGAAGGTGTCATCGAAGTAGTGGACGTGTGTCAGGTTATTTACACGTGCAAAAACACACTCCTCGATGAATCGCATGTAGAAGTTGGCAAAAAGAACACCCAGAGGGGAGTCCATCACTACACTATCATTCTGAATGTACATATGTCCACAAAGGGTGAAGAAGGGGTCCTTTTTCGTAAAGATTTCCAGGAGGGTGCGGAGTGCAGGCTCTGGGATGTTGAGTGGAAGACTCAAGTCATCTCTATAGACTTGGTCAAGGATAAACTGGATGGTCTAATCTACAGGAACGTTCATAAATAGAGATTCCATGTTGAGAAAAGCGGTGACACCTATGCTGGAATGTCCTTTGATAGCTGTCAGGAACTCCACTGAAAAGACCACGCTGTAAGGGTCGAAAACATAGAGGGTCAGAAGGGTATTAAGACGTTTGGCCAGTTGGTAGGTCGGTGTTGGGCACTGGCTAATAATAGAGTGGAGAGGGTTTTCAGCTTTATCGGTCTTGAAATTCCCGTAAAGGTAACCCTGCCCAAAGTGACCAGTAATAGGCTTGAAGTGTATGGCATTGGAGGCAGTGTTGATGGTATCGATGATGTAACTGGCCTACCGTTTGCTGTCCTCTATAGATTTGCCAGTAAGTCATTTAAATTTAGACGTGCAAGCCAAGATAGTGTTCAGCTTCTCATGATAGTTCAAATCAATCAATCAATGATAGTCCCTGGGATCAATAAGAACGAAGGCACCAGTCTTGTCGGCTCTTCGGACAGAAATGCCAGCCTCATCTTCAAGTTATTTGGCAGCAGTCCTCATAGCCCCAAAAACAACACCCCCTAGTGTACTGTCCACAGTCTGTGAGGGTCTTGGCCTGAAGGAAGGGCTGGAGAGCGTCTTTTGTATGGAGGGTTCAACCTCTAAGCGTTACACTGGAATGGAAACAATGAGACTCTCCAAAAGAATCTCCTACCACATCCCACAGGGAGCTATCAAGACCAACCAGCTCCTCCCCCACAACAAGAGAGTAGTTCAAGAATACATCATAAGGAATACAAAGATCACTGACAGTGTCCCAGACAGCAGAGGCTTAAAATCCTGGAGGCCCTGATCATCCAACAAGAGAGACCAAACCTGATAACGAACAACAGATTTCTCCTCTCATCCTGCTGAAGGAACACCTCCAGTCAACTTTGTAACAACGACGATGGCGATGACGATGAGTGGCCAGGTAGCTTGCCTGCTATTGAAGCTCCCCAGCAAGCACCTCAGCCAATCAGTAAGTAGCTCTGGACTCCCCAGACCCAGACTCTGAACAGCTTGCCTGACTCCAAGCCCTGCTCAGACAGCGTGCTGGCCAATCAGTGAGCCGCTCCGTGAGCCCTGACTGGGCCTAATGATTGTAGACCAAACATCAACCTGACTGCGACGCAGCCTCTCACAGCTAGCGCCTCAGCCAGTAGGAGAACAGCTTCCCAAACCAGGTACAGACTCCGTCCATAAGGAACAATCAGCAACTAATAGCTGGTGTGATGGTGTATATAAGGGGTCGGCTAACCATCCTTTAGTCAGACTTTGTCTGATGATGAGAGGAGACACTCAGCACCCTATTGGTAATGCATAGCAACCATACCTTAATTGAACCAAACTCAACAAGTTTGTTTTTAATAGAATTATAGATTCTTTCTATGCAGTTTGCTCTTCCATGCCGATGAATAACATAGCAGTTACTGACAGAACGCAGTAATGATAAAAGAAAAATAGGAGCAATAGAAAAGCTCAACAGCAAAAATAATGCCACTCAGGCACAATTATCTTTAATGAAACTTTCCTAAAAGAGGGTATAATCCCAAAGTATTATTATTATTATTATTATTATTATTATTATTATTATTATTATTATTACAAACTAGAAGCTAACAGGGCACCTTTTGTTTCAGGTCATGAATATGTTGATGCCAATCTTTGAGAACATCTTAGAAAACCATGACATAAGAAGTATTGCTTTCCTTGTTATGGCCTCCTGGCAGAGGAGTCCCTCTTGGTGGAGCAGAATGGCAATGGCAACCTGGAATGATCCTTCCAATAAAGTAGCAAGCCTCATTTCTACAACGATTAAGACAGCAGCTCACATGCAAGATGGAGGAGAACTGTGAGTTAAAATCATAGCTCTCTCTCTCTCTCTCTCTCTCTCTCTCTCTCTCTCTCTCTCTCTCTCTCTCTCTCTCTCTCAAGAGAGTGGCTACTTCTATGGTGTTTAATAATTGTAAGTCAAAATTCTCTATCTTTCTCTCTCAAACAAACAAAATAAAGACAACAGGTCATTTAGAAGGTACAAAATGATTTACATTAAAAACATCCCTCAGCTTTCCTCTTTTTTGCTAACTAAAGAAAGTGGCTTATATGGATGGTAGAGGATGAGTGTAAGCCAAAATCCTAACTCTCTCTCTCTCTCTCTCTCTCTCTCTCTCTCTCTCTCCAATGACGGCTGCTCATTTAGAAGGTGGAAATAATTTGGGTTACAAGTAACTTCCCTTTCCACTTTTTCGTTCGCCAAAGAAAGTAGCTCACATTTATGGTGTTGGATGATTGTAAGACACTATACTCTCTCTCTCTCTCTCTCTCTCTCTCTCTCTCTCTCTCTCTCTCTCTCTCTCTCTCTCTCTCTCTCTCTCTCTCTTGCTAATGACGATTGCTCATTTAGAAGGTGGAAATCGTTTATATTACATGTATCCTTCCAATTCCTCTTTTTAGTTCACTAAAGAAATCAGCTCGCATTGATGGTGTTGGATAATTGTGAGGCAAAATACTAACTCTCTCTCTCTCTCTCTCTCTCTCTCTCTCTCTCTCTCTCTCTCTCTCTCTCTCTCTCTCTCTCTCTAAGGATTACTACTCATTCTGAAGATGCAGAATGATTTAGATTACAAGTATGTTTCTTTCCTTTTTTTCATTCATTAATCAAAGTAGCTCTCTCTCTCTCTCTCTCCTCTCTCTCTCTCTCTCCTCTCTCTCTCTCTCTCTCTCTCTCTCTCTCTCTCTCTCTCTCGACAACATCTCACTTAGAAGCTGCAAAAGGATTTAGATTACAAGTAGCCTTCATCTTTCCCCTTTTTCATTCAAGAAAGTAGCTCACATTTATGGGGTTGAATAGTTTCAAGGCAAAATTCTCTCTCATATATATATATATATATATATATATATATATATATATATATATATATATATATATATATATAAGCATATATATATATATATATATATATATATATATATATATATCAAGGATGGTATTGAATATTTGTAAGACAATATCTCTCTCTCTCTCTCTCTCTCTCTCTCTTCTCTCTCTCTCTCTCTCTCTCTCTCTCTCTCTCTCTCTCTCTCTCAAGACAGCAACTCATTTAGTGTGCAGAATAACTCACATAAGTATCCTTACCTTTCCTTTGTTTCACTAACTAGAGCAAGTAGCTCACATGTGCTGTGTTGGATAATTATAGGTCAAAATTCTCTCTCTCTCTCTCTCTCTCTCTCTCTCTCTCTCTCTCTCTCTCTCTAACACAGTTTCAGACAAAAAAGCTTTTGGGTGACAAATCTGTTGGAATTTATTCCAATTGTACAGCATATAAGACACAAGCAGGGTAATAGACATCATATACCTAGACTTAGAACAGGCTTTTGATTAAGCCCATAATCAAAAATTGAATGTTTCAAATTGAAACACTAGGCATCATTGATGAGCCAGCTGAATGGATCAAAGATTGGCTGACAAACATAAAACAGAGAGTTATAATCAATGGAGAAGCCTTAGAGTGGGCAGCTGTTACAAGTGGAGTACTTCAAGTAACCGTCCTTGGCCCATGAATATTTCTGATTTACATTAACGACATAGATTTAGGATTGGTTGGAAGAATAGCCAAATTTGGTGACAATACTAAACTAGGCATAAACGCTGCGAACTCAAATGATGTAGAAGCCTAAAGTGAGGATCTAATTAAGGTGGGAAAATGGTCCAGAAAATGGAAAATGCCTTTCAACTGTGGGAAATGCAAAGTTAAACACAGGAGTTATAGTAACCCACAAACAGATTACTCACTACATGGTAAAGATATAGAAAGTGTGGAGGAAGATCTCGGCATTATCATTATCAAATATTTAAAGTTCACCAAACAGAGCATAAAAGTTAGAAAGAAAGCACAGAAACTAACAGGTTACACTTAAGAGATAATTAAAATATAGAAACAATAACATTTTACTGCAGCTGTACACATCACTATAAACACCACATATAGAATACAGAGTCCAATTCTGGGCTGCAGGTATTCCGAAGGATATAGATATAGTGGAAGAAGTAGAAGCTAGGGTCACCAAACTAATCCCAACATTAAGACAATTTGGATATAGAGGGAGAATGAATGCTTGGACTTATTTGATTTACAAACTCGATGACTAAGGGGACAGCTAATGGAGACATTAAAAATTCTCAGAGAAATGACAAATGTAGACTACAACAACCACTTCATGCCTAGCAAAAATGCCTACCAACTGGTACTGAATAGATACAACAACCACTTCCTGCCTAGCAAAAATGCCTACCAACTGGTACTGAATAGATACAACACCACTCAATGTGGTAAACGCATTCAAGAATAAGTTAGACACGATTACAAAAACTCTTTAAACGTTTAAATTGATTCGTTCTACCCAAGAGCAAATGGATTCTCCACAGATGGACTGAAAAATTTATGAAACATCCAAATCTCTCTCTCTCTCTCTCTCTCTCTCTCTCTCTCTCTCTCTCCCCTTGCATCTGTTTCTTTTCCTCTTTTATTTGTAATCAATAACACCATAATGGTATTTAAATTCCTCATTTCTCTGAAATTCTCATTCGTCACTAAAGATTTCAACCATTGTTTCCTTCAGGGCCAGGGTAGCAGCGCAAGTAGAACACATGATCAAGCCCGTAGCTCCAGCATCTCTCTCCCATTCCATCAACTACTACATGCTCGAATTTCTTCATTCCAGCAAGGTAAGTTATATATTTTATGAGACATGTCCTTTTAAATTTCATTCCTTTTTTCATTTGGTGCATATACAGCCAGGAAACGTTGAAAACGGCATGCAATTCTGTTTGCCTATCTGGGTCTATCTATTTTTATAAGGTAATGCTATATATATATATATATATATATATATATATATATATATAGAGAGAGAGAGAGAGAGAGAGAGAGAGAGAGAGAGAGAGAGAGAGAGAGAGAGAGAGAGAGAGAGAGAGATCATTCTGCTCTTTAACTGTTAAAGAGTAAAATTATCTAAACATGAATGATATTAACGGACAGATGCAGACTAAAGGAAATTTAATCAAGGGTGACTGAGTAATTAGTTTGATAGTTTGTTGAGTATAGAAAATAAATGAACTAGATGACACAATAGTGGAAGAATTGGTATAAGTTTAAGAGTGGACGTAAAATCTATTCATGAAAATGTAAGGAGCCAGTATAAAAGTTAAAAAATTGAAAGACTTAAGTGGCTGATGAAATTCCAAAAGATATTCTGTAGTATGCGGGTGGAAGTGTGACTGGCTGGCTAAATGAAGGAAAGAAAAGAAAAATGTAGGGATAGATTTTAACTGAAAAAAAAAAAAAAAATTATTACACAAGGGTCGATGACAGTTATTACATATGGATATATATATATATATATATATATATATATGTTTATTCCTACGCAGATCCGAACTTCTGGATCATTTAAATGGGTTACTTCTAGTTCCGTTTTCTACAACTAGCCTACCCCACTACATGCAGCGTTATTCACTGTTGTATGGACCACTCATCTTCTGGTTGTCGTATCAGGAGAAGGTCTCCCCTCTTCTTTTCCACTATCACAACTTTCAACATCCATGCTGGATTACCTTTATAGTGCTTAGTGTTTTGTGTCTTCATCTATACTGTATCATTGTTGCTATTGTGCTTTCATTATCTCTGCCATAACAAGTGTGCTTGATTATGACTAGTACATCTAGCTTCATGCAATCTTGCCCTGGCCGTCATGACTGCCCGTGTGTTACCTTCATGGGTTGGGTAGACTTAGAACCACATCGTTTCTACCCTCCATGCGGTGGCAAAAGATGTTCTGTGGAATCTCCATGTGAATATTGTAGGGAGTGGCCGTCCTCCCAGAGGGAGAGATATCGTTTTCGACACAGGTAATGAGCTAAGAGAAATTGTTCTCCTTCCTCATTCTCTTCTAGCAATGGCAAGAAACACAAACTCGTTTCTGCGTCGAAAATTATCCCCCATCTGCTCCTTCATGTCTTAAGTCCTCTGAGGCTCCAGTCATGGAGGACAACGCCCATAATTTGATCCAAATTTTGTTAATAATTTGCCACCTACTGTTGAGAATGTGCCTAGTAATTCTGAGTCGATGGCTCTGACAGATCCTTTGGCTACAGCCCCTGTGCTCCCTGTTCCCGGTATCCTTGTTCCCTAATTATTCTGTAATGCATAGATCTCCATTGCCTCAAACTAGTGTTTTGAGTGGTGAGCCCTATATGACTGATAAAATCAGTGATGACTTTTTCCTTTTGGAGGTATCTCTGATCAAAGTGTTGAAAGTCTCCCCAGTGTTCCTCTTTGTGGAACCCTAGAGTCGACACTACCATTTCCCTCCCGTACAAAAGCACCCCTATTGGAGGACCCTTTTTGTCCTTCTCCAGCTCGTTCTCACGAGCAGCCTTGACTGGTAACCCAAGGGGTCCTCGGCACCACTCTCCTCTTACAAGTTCTCTGGACTTGCACCAGAACTCCCAATCACGATATTTTGAGGTTGGTTAGACCGCTTCAACTGTGTCCTCAACCGCAGCTATGACCAAACCACATTGCTCTAGACCCTTTGTTGATTGTAACTTCTAAACCTTTGTTAATTCCTCACGCATTTTCCATGTGCAGATCAGCCTGGATGTGTGTTCAGCCAAACAAGTCTATACGCACCACTATGCCCACGCATGATGATGTCACTAAACACATTGTCATTTCAACGCGTGAGCATATTTCTCCACATGTTGGCTATGTTACCATGTCACACAAGATTGTACATTCTAATCGTGATACCACAATTCAGGCTCATACACAAATAGAACCACCTTGCAGTTGTTTTCTATCATCAGCTTCGGCCCAATGTCTGGAAGTTTGGCTTAAGCCCATCAACATCCTTGGTCTCATAACCCAACAACCATTGGCAATATGAATAAGAAACTGGTTACTTTACCAAGCCATCCTCACACTAGTACCTTGCCTAATGTTCGTAATGCTTCAAATATTATGCCTTCTTCGAAACATAAAGAGCATTATTTTTCAGATGAATCTTCTTTTCAGAGCACTGGAATCATGATCCTTTTTCCTCGAGTGGCACCCCATCTGCACTAGAGATGTTGCAGTTCTTATGCAGTCCTTGTAGAAGGCATGCCAAAAAACCTGCTAGTTTGAGAACCTAGTTCCCATCGGGGGGATGCATCTTAACTCTGTGCAGTGGTCTCTGAAGCCCCAGTGGTCTTAAACATCTGAGTACCCTGCAGCCATACTGTCGGTACCTCAGGAGGTTGTGACAAATCTCCAATACTGACCTAAAAGAGAACCTGTTAGCAGGGACACTCTTCCAAGTCTCTCCCTCTAAAGTACCTTCTATTCCCAGATGATTCTCACCAAGGGTGGGGCGCTCACCTGGGAAGGAAGCAGATTTCGGGTCTATGGTCCCAGGAAGACAAGATCATTCACAAAAACTGTTTAGACTCTCAAAGGTCTCTCGGTAGTGTTGATGAGCGACAGCTCCACAGTAATAACCTACATCTTCAAACAGGGAGGTGCAGTTTCCATCCTAGTATACTAACTAGCAGTAATCGGGCACAGACCAATACAGTATCCCTCTTGGCAAGGTTTATCCCCGGGAAGAGGAACGTCAATGTGGGCCATCTGAGTCGACCAGGGATGACCATTAGTTCTGAATGGTCTTTCCTTCCTCTAATGGCAAAGAGTCTCTAGGTATGTTTGCTACTCACCTGAACACAAAACTTCGGTGTATTGCTATAGGGTCCCGGAGCCAGCAGCAGCAATAGTAGATGTCTTCTAGCATCGATGGGATCAGCTAGACTTTTAAATCTCTCCACTGTTCTGTCTTATTTGTTAGGTCCTGAACAGAGTCCAAACATTACAAGAAGTCAGAGTACCACTAGTAGCCCCAAGATGGGCCACAGAGGAGTGGTATCCAAACCTGCTGAAACTTTTCACAGAAATTGCAAGATAACTTCCAGAGTGGCCAAACCTATTGCGTCAACTACATGAAAGAAAGTTCTCCTAGGCAGTTCACTTCCTATCTATGATTGGAGACAATCATGCCTTTTTTCCCAAAGAGGCATTTCGGGACCAACAACAAAACAGCTTTCTGGAAACCTTCAAAGGTTTTCCGCAGCAGTCTACCGAGCAAATAGGAAAATGTTCGCTAATTGGTGTCATAGCAGGAGTATTACTCCGCTCAAAGCCACTATTCCTCCGATTGCAGACTTCTTAGTGTTCCTGAGGAGTGAAAAATCCTTTTCAGTCACTAAGGTAAAATGCTACCGCTCAGCCTTGAGCCAAGTGTTCAAACTGAAAAGGCTTGATCTCTCCTCTTCATGGGAACTTTCAGCTCTCATTAAAAGTTTTGTACAAACTTATCCTCTACGAGAACTCAGCCCCCTTCCTAGGATGTGACAAAGGTTTTTAGGGCCCTGAAAGAGCCCCCTATGAACCCAGGCATAAACCCTTACACAGGGATCTTACTCTGAAGATTGTCTTTCTCCTTTCTTTAACTTCAACCACGCGAGTAAGTAAACTACATGGTTTGTCTTACCTAATATCATATTCCAGAGGTTGGAAAGAACTAACACTTTCTTTTGCTCCCGAGTATGTGGCCAAAATTCAAAATCCTGTTATTAATGACCTTAGATTTGGCTCCTCCATAATATTGTCTTTGAAAGAGGTGACTGATGACCTAGATAACCTTTTATTCTGTCCCATAAGAGGAAGTCATAAATATTTTAAAAGAACAGCCTATCTTAGGTCCAAAATTTCAAACTTATATGTGAGCACAAACCACTCCAAAAAGAAGGTGTCCAAACATGCAATTTCCTTTTGGCTGAGAGGAAAAATTATGAGAGCATATAAATCCTCAGGGGGAAGAGTCACCGGGGGCCCACCCCCCTAGAGCAAGTGATAACTGTAGTCTTGCTGCAAACCTAGCGTTCCGGAAGAACCAATAAGTAGCCCAAGTTCTCAGAGCTAGTGTTTGATAAAGACAAAACACTTCCAAGGATCACTACCTTAAAGATTGTACTCAGATTTTTAAACATTTTTTCTTCAGGCTCTAATCTTACAGCTCAACAGATAGTCTAGCCTAAGCTCTTACGGAACACTTAACTATTACATCAAAGGCATCAATTATTCTCTGCAATATAAGGGTATGAAATGTGGATCAAGTCTGATTGTACTCACAAGATGGCCCTGAAGTTATTGCTTGGACCACACCCTAATATAGGTAGGAATAACATGTTCTCAGCTATAAATGAATTCATTTTACCTAGAGGATTGGACACTAAAGCCATGCCTCTTCACAACATTTTGACTTTTGCTCATACTTATACGTACTTATAATTATCAAAGAGAGATGGTGGATACCTCTTGATGGAATCCCATTTAAATAAATCAGAAGTCATTTCATCAGAAGTCCCGCCTCACCCATACCACAAGTCTTTGATCAGAAGAGAATGATGCAAGCCATACATACAGCAACCCATAATGCTGCCATGCAGTTGGGGTAGCTAGTAACCTATTATGATGCAACCAAACCCATTCTTCGTTTTTAATTATCTGGTTGGAGAGAACAGCACTAGGAGTAACCATTTAAATGGCTCAGGATTATATAGCTAGCAAAACTACAAATACAAATTGTTTTTAAAATTTGTTGTATGCACACACACATTATATATATATATATATATATATATATATATATATATATATATATGTGTGTGTGTGTGTGTGTGTGTGTGCGTCCTCCAGTGGACTAGTAAAGGCTGATGATATATATGTATATATATATATATATATATATATATATATATATATATATATATATATATATATATATAGTATATATAAACTACATTGACTCCATAACTTCTTGATATCCTCAAATTTTTGTTTTTGTATAAAACATGTTAACATAAATTTCTTCTTTTCAACAGTTTAACAAGCCTCTGGCGTTCGCCTGGTTGGCCAGCTCAGAATCCATCATTCCCGAAAAAATTTCACTCAAACTCAGTGGCACAGTGCTTTTCGGATTCCCAAATGAGTTTTTGGTTTGTATATATTTTTTATTGCATTTCCTCATTCCTGCATTAGTTTTTCTCTCTTTTCCGTTGAAAATTTGCTTTCATAGGCATTATCTTTACGTACCAATTTATACGCTATATATTGTATGATAATATGAATATATGTATACATCAATGATAGTGTATGAACAAGATTGTCGTTTTGTCTTTAACCCTTATATAAACATGAATATATAGAGAAGATCGTACAATTCTGGGGCCTACCCAGGCATATTAGAATATTCGCCAACTCGTTCACTTCCGTTAACTGGTGGCTAAACTATCCTCAGACGGAAGCACACTTGATCTTAGGCCAGAACATCTTCAGTAAACTCACCAAGATGTATCGTCCAGACACTTCTAAAGTGAGCCAAGATGCTATTGATATCGTTCAAGGAATGTATGATGAATTGAAGGTAAGTACCATCTTCATATGCAATGTTTATATATCCTATGTGGAACTTTATACAGTACTCTCATAAATGTGTTTTCATCCTAAATGTACTCTGTTGCTTTGGTAGAAATATAAACTTCTTGCTAAAGGCAAATTATTTCCGCAAATTTGTGTTACTAGAAATTGCTATTAATTTATTTAATTTTCTAATATATGTGACATGGAATATTTCTTCGGGTAAATGTGCATACGAAGCTTATTATGTAGGAATACGCTGAAATTCTCTGTTATCATCATATGTATTGATTGTTTAGTGATCTTATTAATATCTAGATCAGGAATACGAAATTTAATAGACTATAAGTTCCGTGTCCAACAAATCAAGAAGAGATCAGTAGCCGAAGACCAGACAAAACAATACTTGAAACAAGGTAGAGTGAAAGAATTGAAACGGTTCTTCAGAATAGATTGATCACCGAAATTCTCAGAAGTCTTTCTCAATAAGACATTTTTTTGTGTGTGCAATTGAAGAAGAGACAGACCTAACGTGTTTCTCAAAAGTAAATTTACTGTCAAGAATCACACATAAAATTTTAAGTCATACAGTGTTTAAGAAACATACTGTCAATGCTGAGATCAGGAAGTTGAGGAGCTACTGTCCTTGAGTTACTTACAATCATACTTTGAGTTTTGTTAGGATTCAACTTCATGCCCCATAATTTTCAACATGCACTTATTATAGCTAGATCTCTATTAAAGGATTCAGCTGCCCCATATCTACATTCAGGAGATGGAATTGCTGCAAAGAGAGCAACATCTTCTGCATATGCAACAAGCTTGTTTTCTAGGACAAACCACATGTCATGGTTATATAGTATGAAAAATAATGGGCCAAGAACACTACCCTCAAGAACACCAGATATCTCATTCCTGTACTCACTATGGTGCTCATCAACAATAACTCTAAGATCTATTACTTTAAAATTCAATAATGATGCTAGGAAAAGACCCGCCCACTCCCAACTGTTTGAGTTTGAAAACAAAGGCCTCATGATTACCACAGTCGAAGGCATCACTAAAACCAAGGCCAATCATACGAACTTCCTTACCACAATCAGGGGATTTCTATACAGCACTGGAGATTGTAAGAGGGCACCACATGCTCTGAGGGGGTTATGAAAGCCAAATTATAAAGTAGGGAACAGATTAGTTACGTTCTAGCTGAACATATTTTTTTCTTTTCTTTTTTTAAGTTTTGTCTAGTTTTTGACTGACCGATTTCTACTTGACCATTAATGTGCTAATTTTAAAAAGGTTAGCATAGAATTCTTAAATCCATCATATTTTTGTTGGAAAATTTGAAATGAGTATTTATGGTTCTGCATGCTTTTCTGTCAACTTATTCACTTATTAAAATATTTCTTATTGCAGGAGAAGCTTGATTTCAAGGCCATTCCAGGGCAAGAAAGCTTACTCATAATGAGTTTCCAGAAAGATATCCTCTTCATGTTGGGAGGAACTGGTAAGGGTTGGGACGAGAAGTAAAAAAAAAAATGGAAATTTTAACCTCGCATCGAAAAGTTTTAATTTTCATATTTGCAAAGATTTGCTATTTATTAAGAAGTTCTTTTGCATTCTATTGCCGTTAGTAATACCACTCGCCCTAGTTTCTACATTGAGTGCTATTATCATGAATGAAAGATATAGAGCCTAGGTCATTCATTCATGATCAACAGTGGCATCATGAAAGACACAATTTCACCAGTTTTCAAGGTGATATACTACTTTGCTATTTATCATAGTTTGATGGCAAATTCCAATTAGGTCTTCTCATAGTCCATTTACATTATTTAGTCCGTATTCTTTAGTTCTTCGTACTGTACGTTATGAATTTAAGAAATATTTTGTTCTTCCATATGATTAAAATAATTTAGCGTAAACAAATCTATCATCAGTACTTGGTGATAAAATCTGCAATTTATATGCCAATTTTGTTCAGCAATCTTTCATACTCCACTGCGCAAATAGTTTAAAATCTATCTTAAAATGTCATCCAAGATTTCTAATTGAATAGATATACTGGGAATCTCGTAAGCTTCTTAACTTTTCATTCCCAATTATATATACAATTCCAATACTGTACGTTTATTCTCACTTAAGGTTTATCTAAAAATTGATTTATTCATTTATTACTATATCATAAATTCATTAATGTTACAATTACAAACAATGACTTTATAACTCTTCCACAGATCTGCCAAGGATGCTACCTTTCTCGAAACACTCGTTGAATACTCCACATTATACCAGAAACCGCAGGGCGTTCATTGCTATTCCAACGGACGTTGGCTTACCCTTCGTCATAAAGGTTGGTCTTTGACTTTACTTTATGTATTACTGTCAATTTAGATAACATAGATATGTTAATTACAGTTACTTTATAAGATTATAACGTCCAATTGAAGTAGTTAGTATGACCTAGCTTATATTTAGAAGGTATTTGATTATGAACTATATAATGATTTTCTTCAGCAAAACTTTCCAAGTAGATATAATAGTATTTGAAATTAATCCTCATAAAGTTGTTGTTTTTTTCGCTTCTCTTTCAAGTATTGGTATTTGATGATAGTTTAGCTAAAATATTCGGTATTTGACGTTACTTTGTATGAGGTCGGTATGTAACATTAGTTTACTTACACAAAGTAATTATGACCCACTTCTTACTATGGACTTTACAGAACTGTAAACAAATTCTTAATTCATCTTGTTAAGAGACACTAGGAAATCTAAAATTAAATAAATTCAGTCTTTAAGGAAATTGTAACAATATAAAGAAAAGATTGTAGCTATCAGCAACGTATTGCTATCAAGTAAATAAAACAAGCAAATAAATCAACTCGAAGTTTATATGTGATAAAGCAGACTATTATGCAAAGAAGTTAACATGAGTTAGTATTGCTAGTGGTGATGATGACCCAACTTCGTAAAGTCTCATCTTCTGTGTATCATATCTCGAAATGCATGCCAGTATTATCATTAACTCTGCATTGTCTTTCTGATCCTTAACAGCACACCATTGAATCTGGTTGGTGGGTTGAAGTTAGTGAACTTCCAGGAGGAAGCTTTGGTAAACGCAGCATGAAAGTTACTGTCGAGTAAGTCAAGAAGATGATTTTCATTGTATCTTATTATGATTTTCATTTCAGTTTTGCTCTATTTAAGTAGTGTAGAAGAATAAAGAGAAGATAAAACATTTATGAGAATAAACTTAAAAGGGTTGGATTAACCCAAGTTCTGTTTTGGGTGACCATTTCTTTGCATTAGAAGTTTTTTTTAGGTGAGGGTGTGTTCCGAAAGGTTTAGAAGCAATTTTCAGATTTTTTCCTCATTAGCAAGGCCAAATTTCAGAGCTTTAACTAAAGGTCAAAACACTTCCTTGAACAACTTGAAGACTTCACTTGATTCCCCAAAAGTCATAGCATCGCCCATTCGTTAGCTGCTAACTTAACTGTAAGCATTTGCCTTTACAGGCAATAATTCCAGAACTAGGACAGGTTAACCACATGTTTTTCTTTTCTTTTACAGTGCAAGTTCGTCATACGTCGTGGAAGTCATGAGTCTGGTCCCCTGGTCTTCTAAGTTCGCTGTTGGAGTCACAAACAAGGTTGACGCGTCTGTCCTTCTGCCGTTTGTCGTGCATTTCACCCTTAATCCGGCTGTCAAGGAAGTGCAACTCACGTTTGAGCCCATCACCGATGATAAGGTAAAGCAGAAAATATTTAATTATGTCAATCGATAATTATAGGGACTTGCACTGATATATATATATATATATATATATATATATATATATATATATATATACATATACATATATACTGTATATATATGTATACATATATATATATATATATATATATATATATATATATATATATATATATATATATATATATATATGTAAATATATATATATATACAGTATATATATATATACATATATATATATGTATATATATATATATATATATATATATATAAAATGGTCCTGTGTCTGGGCACCAAAAATTTATATTATATATTACGGCTGACAAGCTAGATAACCTCTCGAGTTCCAAACTCACCTGCTCGTTTTTACATAAATCTGTTATATTTGAATAATACCCTAACTATGAGAAAATTATATAACTCCCAGACGGCAATATATAAAAACACTGAATATCCAAACGTCTCTTACATACACTCAAAACAAATTGGGTAATTATTATTAAGAACTATTCAAAACAACCTCTTACTTCTATTCTCTAACAGGGATACGAGAGAGTACCGTAACAAACACTGGTGATCGAAATAATACACTCTTCACAACAATAAATATATTCTATAAAAATTACAACACTTTGAAAGAATTTTCATAAAAAAATAAATCACTCGAAATATTAAATCTGAATAAAACTGTAGACTAACACAAAAGAAATTATTACACTCTGAAAATTATATAATCACTTGTTTCATTGGAAATTAAAATTTACGCAAATATCTAGTCTTGATAACTAGGGAAAATAGATAATCTTTCACACTCTAAGGATTAAACTCTTAAAGAAATTACATAAAGTAACTGATAAACTTACAAGTTTTAGCTCACATGAAGTTTAACCAGATAGCGATACAGATATACTTCACGTATCACATAAGTATTTTAGGGCCAGTTACAAAAATCTCCAAGATAATCTTTTATGAAATACTCACTATATTCACAAAAACCCATCACACCAAACTTTGAGATTTCACAATCACTGGACACTTAAAAAAATACACCGATCTTGTACGAAAGGTGTGTGTGTGTGAGAGAGAGAGAGAGAGAGAGAGAGAGAGAGAGAGAGAGAGGTTCAATGGCTTATGATTTAAGGCTGGAAATCTCTATCTGCTGCTATGCATCACTGGGGGAGCATATATATGAACTTAGTAACTCCTAGATTATTCTAGGTCAGAGATCTAGAAGCTTGGGGGCTGGGTCAGCGACGCCAGACTTACCAACAATCACTTATCGAACAGGAGATTCAAACCTCGCTTGCAAGGCAACCCTCCTCAGCAGCTCTGCCCAACCCTGTTCTCGAAATAAAAATAAAATTAACCCAACGCTGGGGTTTTCCAGAACCTTCCAAAACACAAAACACATGGCATTTATAAGAATTGCGTATTTTCTCAAAAACATGACACAATACCTCATGAAAACATAAAAAAATAAATTACATAAGCCCTCATTCATACCTCGTAGAGTCATATAGCACTCTTAAACAATATACATAAGACTTCAAAGCAAAATATGTGAAATAAAAAGTTAATTCTGAATAACGTAAATTTACATATACTGACTTGAATGAAGAATACAATTAACTGAACGACGAAAATCTTACACAATTTACATACAAAACTTATACGTACATGAGAGGAACTCACCTTATGAGCTGGCTATTCACCTCTTAAATACACATATGAAATACATAAATGAAATATTTACTCTATGCAAACTAGCTTCATAAGAAAATATATATATATATATATATATATATATACATATATATATATATATATATATATATATATACACACACACACACGAGCATATATGTGTATATATATACAAATATATATATTTATATATATGTATATATACATATATTTATATATACATATAAAAAGATAAATAGATAAGGTAAATATCAAAGCATAACAGAATATAGATACTCTGCATAGTATTTTCTAGAGGTCTTATGAATGTCGATTATGACAAAATGTTCTCCATGTATAATAAATAAGAGAAATGTGTGTTTATATATATATATATATATATATATATACATATACATATATATATATATATATATATATTTATATATATATATATATATATATATATATATATATATATATTCACACATATATATTCCACATTTTCTTTCAAATTAGGTCCACCTGATAGACGTGCACAACAGACCTTACACAGTGCAGTACGGAAGTTTCCCAACCAACGTTCGATTCCAGACAAATGAATACAAGGTCATCCAGAAGCTTCAGGATTGTCTCTACCACGTAAGTGTTGCTTTCTACCTAACATTTACCTTTGATGCTATGACGTCATTTGGGTTAAACTAAGCAAATTATTGATCGTCAGTCTGACACTCAGTGCGGTCTTCAGTTATCCCAATTTTAGACCGCTCTGTAAGAGTTGAATTAAGCTTATTGGACTAGTGAATCTACTCCTTTTGATAATAAATAATACATTATCCCAACTGCTTTACGCTGTTTGCGTATTGCCATGATCAGAAAAGCTGTACTGGTCGGGGACATCCTTACTATGTTGGTTTGTTGTGAGTGATCAGATAAAAAATCTCCCATCATTCCCAGTCCGCACTGGCCAGCGTTATGATGGAAACTAGCCAAACCCAAGCAATGAATTGACATGTCTGAAGCCTTTGTCTTGTAGTGGACTAAAAATAGTTGCATTTGTTTAATCCATATGTTTTAATTGGTTAATGGATGAGTGTTTCACTGTCATTTTCTTAGATTTAAACCTCAATATTCATAAAACTAAGATTTTTCCCTAATTCAGTACTAATTTAATTCCTGTTTGTTTACAAAATTCCGCTAATATTTGTGCTTTCCTATTTTCCTTTTATTTTCCAGCAGCGTTCAATTAGAACTTTAAATGCTTTACTTACTAAACAAAATTCCTGATAAATTCGTCATTTACGGATAAAAACCATCCTTGTCTTATAAAAATTAGATTCCAAAACCCAAAGTATTGGAACTAATAAAAAATTAATACATAAAAAAAACCTTACTATTTAAAAAATCATAAAATAAAAAAAAAAACTCACGAAAAAATCATATGAAAACTCAAAAGTGATAAACAATATTGATTTTTTTTTTATGCAGGACAACTTCCAAGTTTTCCCGTCAGTTGCTGGTCTTTCTGTAGAGATGGAATGGAAAGGAGACTTGCGCAATCCATTTACCATCTGGAATCTGTTCAAGTAAGATAAAAAAAAAAAAAAAGAATGATCCATGATTGTGGAAAAATCCATACTTTGGCAAAATATGAATGTTTCATTACACGCAAAAGTTCACTAGTAGATTTTAAATTCTAATATGACATTTATGCCCAAGATTTATATTGACTCTTGTAGTAGTATGTTCAGGAATACATATTTCAATACCTATGAAATACATGAATGTTCTATGCTTAGGCCACTTTATTTTTTTTTTTTTACTGAATATAACGCTTTTTTGTAATTTGAACTGTACGTCCTACGTTTCATATTACAGAGGGCAATACTTTAGAAGTGTGCATACGATCAAGAGATGGGAAACTCATTTGGTCTACGACCCTGAGGCATCTACAACAAAATCAATTACTATCACATTTACCTATGGTAAGGATACTCTCTTCTCTCTCTCTCTCTCTCTCTTTCTCTCTCTCTCTTCTAAATAAATGCCGTAAGCATTGCTAAAACATTCAAATACTATACAATCTATGTAGTCCAAAGAGTTATTATTATATTTTAAAAAGATACTTGAGGTTACCTTATTGTAATTTAATTCACATTATTTCATATCGAACACCGGATACTAGTTTATTAGTTCTATCATCTGCTTTTTTTTTATCTTGCTTACCCCTCTATGTATTTTTTTCTTTTCTCAATTTCATCCTACATTTACGCCTTATTACTTGTTGTTCTCTATCAAGTTTCTATTCAATCCATTATTTGTACATTTCTTCCTGTTTTCTCTTTAAATTCATGTATTCTACGTGTTTTATTTGCTCATTTATTTCTCTGGTCTTTCCCTTATCCTTCTCTTTCATTGTCATCATTATAGCTATTCATATTTTTCTTTTCATTATCCTGCGCTCTTCTTTTATTTTCACGTGGAACATCTTATTTCTCTTTTTATCCTTTCATATTTGCTCTTTTTGGAGTCTCAGTCAGTGCCATCCATCATGTATAGCCTTTGTTTATCTTTTCAAGTCTCTATTTTTTCCTTTATTAGTCTCATTTTTAGTTATCTTTATTTTTCTTTTATTGGAAGTTTCCACTAGTGGCCATCTTTAACATTCTTCCATTATTCATCTTCTGCTTCGTTCTTGGATTTTCCACCTCATTTATGTTTCCGTTTCATCATCTCTCTATTTTTTTTTTTTTTTTAGCTAGAATCATTGTTATCATTTCTTTCTTTAGTGTCAACCGACAAGACCTCAGGAGAAGTTGTTGACGGGGAGCAATCTTCCGGTGGGCAGGAGTACTCAGATTACACCCAGTTCTCTCAATCTTCATCTTCATCTGGCTTTGATTACTCTCAGTTCTCTCAGTCGTCCTCCTCAGATACCCAGGTAATGTAAACATTCAGTCACCATACCGTTCATGATTTGACTGCCAATATTTATGAAAGTAGAAGCAATAGAATGAGGGGGCAGTAAAATAGAATATAAAAGCGGTAAAAATTAGTAATTTCCAGCTATTAGAAAAAACAAATAGTAATGAAAGGTAGAGATAATTGAAATACTTTCAAGAACTCCATTCATCATGGTAATGAGAGGCAACGAATGTAGTGGTAAAGGTCTAAAGCCAGTAGTTACATAGATCATCTGCAAGAGTAAAAAAGGTCTCCGGGTCATACATGACATTAATGGATAAGAAGGATATACCGTCACTTATGGAAGGAATTATTAAGAGCAGAAAATTTTGGTTGCCACAGACTATTCATTAGCCTTCCATTATGCTGTATTACCTTTATATCTAAAACACAATTCTATAAGATACTATCCTTATTGTCCTTTTCGTCCTTTTGAAATATTAAAAGGGAATTGGTTAACCTTCCCCAGTTTATCCATTACAAAAGTTGCTAGGTCAGTCCAACAACTGCCAACATCCATCCAATCCATTTCAGGCATTTGGTGGAGACGCTGATGTTTTCTATCAAGAGCATAGTCAGACCCGTGCCCGCATTGCTAAACTTCAACAAGAAGTCGTTCCCGGTAAGTCTCTCTTTCTTTTCTCCTCAGTATAAATCTCATTTTGTTATCCTGCTTTTTGGTTTGTTGACACCAAATCCCTTTTTGTCATAACTATTGGTGAATCAAAATCCCGAGCAAATAACAAGCTTAAATTTTTTTACATTTTTGCAGCATGAACAAGACATTGTAAGATATAAAGGTACTTAAATAAAATTATACGAATAAGTTTCCATTAAGATCTTCCAGTAAAGAAAAAAAAAAAACGAAATATTAGCTTTACAATTAAAACTATTTGGATATACTTAGTCAAATTATCATACACTTCTCATCGCATTACGGTCCTGAAGAGGGTCATTGCTGACCTTCCCATATCAACATTGTTCATCAGTCTGTCTGTCTCAGACACAGACTTCTTCCATGAGATCCATTCAATTAAGTCAAAACTCATCAACAAGGAGTAAGCACTTAGATTATCCGTTTTTCTTTTTCTCTATCAAAAATCAAATAATCCCTCGAATGGGGAACCACTAAACAACTTTCCTTCGCAATTCAATCATATTAAGAAAGAAAACCTATTTCAGCTACAGGAGGCCATGTCCGGAGCGTAAGCATCGACTTCGAACTCAATGGAGAACCTTCAACTTTGAAGTATGCGCTGCTGTTCACCTGGGCAACTGGTGTGTCTGCTTCAAAGCACAACACCAAAGTCCAGTTCACATGGATAAAAGATGTACCCACTGGAACTCTTGGAGAACCACATTCCGTAATTATCATAGGCTTTTGAGTATGATTTTTTATTTCAATGAATTTTCTTGGTTAATGAAGCAAAATTTCAAAATAAAATAGTATAAAGGTAAATATACAAATAGGAACCTTGTGCTATAGTTTTTATAAAAAAAAAAAAAATAAGGTTATATTTGTGCTTTCATTGCTTTTGCAAATGAAATACTTATCTCATATCACATCCTCTTATTCATTTAAACTTAATTTTCCTTTGATTTGTCTTTTGTCTAAGTTTTAGGTTCCAAACTATTTCACAAAAAAATAGAGGGAATAATTTGTTGTGCTGCCTCTCACTTGAGAGTTACTGAACCTTGTTCTCTTATATCTTTCTCAATTTATATGGTTTATGGAGTTTTTTTTATAATCTTCCCGAATCTTCGCCAGCATATACATATGTTAATGTGAAAATATGACAAAAACTAAGACTAATCATGCATTCTATTTCTCAGTTTAAACAGCTCTGAAATTTGATGTTCCCACATCTCTTCAGTCTGTTCTTACATTCAACCCCACCCCACCCTTCCCTAAACAAAATGTCTTTTTCGTTTTATAATTACTGAATATTCCAACAATTTTGCTTCCAGACTTGTCTGAATTTCAAGGTCGTGAAGCCTTACTTCCAGCCATTCTCCTCTGCCGAAGATGTTCTGGCAACCGATTTCCACTCTACCTTCTCCATCGATCTCCATGATGGAATCAATTGCAATTTGCCTCCTATTTTGGACATTGAGGTAAAAAAAAAAACGGTCGATAATAGAAGAGAGAGAGAGAGAGAGAGAGAGAGAGAGAGAGAGAGAGAGAGAGAGAGAGAGAGAGAGAGAGAGAGAGAGAGACGACCTTTCCTTATTCACCAAGTGTCAAACATCAAAAAGTTTTTTTCCAAAAAGTTTGGTAAATTTTGGAAAGAGCTATCAATGTCTTTACATCTCGGGACGATGACAAAGAGAAAGAAAGTTTAATTCTTGAACATGCCTTTTTATTATCGTGATAATCATTATTTATAATTCATGATTATTTACTTCTTTCTTTGTAAGTTTAAGTATGTATTCATCAAAAAGTGAATTTAGAATAGCTAAGGTTTCAAATCTTGAGTCCAATGACGAATATGAAATATTCATAACTTTGAAGTTATTCGTGGTTAAATAGTTACTTTTAACCTTTATATGATGATTTTCTTATTTAGGGAGCATTTTTCCTAGTCATATTGAGAGGCAAAAGACTATTTTATATAGAGAATAGTGTGACAGTATACTTAATAATAGCTCATTTTCTAATCAATATACTTATCATTGAGTCTTGTTTCATTTTATCTATCAGTTGTTTCCTATATTCCTCCACTTCTTCATGCAGGGCACCATGGACATCAGCCGAGAGCAAATGGAACAAGCCAGAAAGAAACTCTCTCCGGAACACTGCAGCGAACCGGAAATGCAGACAATCGACCTGATCACGACATCTTTGTATGATCAAATCAACGTCAAAGCTCACTGGACATCGGTAAGAAAAGCAGATATTGATGTGAACAAATGAGTTTGGGACAGTAAAGAGTAAATTATGGTTGGGGATTTAGCTCTTTGAATAGAAGGAACAGGTTTCTTTTAAACCGATAACACTTAACGGTAGGATGCTGATTTTTTTTTATTATTGTCCTCTTAAAATGGGATTTCTCGTGAGTACAAAAAATAAATGTAAATAAGAACATGCGAACAAATCTTTCCTCTGAAACTCAAGTTACAATATTTCTATTGACATGAACCGCATGAAATGTAATAGTATTTAAACTACTTCAACATTATATATATTTTTCCAGGAATTATCATTAACAACTAAGAACTGGACTTACTTTGCATACGACCTGGTCAGAGGAATGTATTTCCCAGATATTCACTACGATTACACAGTCCATAATGCCCCATCGGAAGTCGTCATTGATGCCCATAAGTAAGTTTTTAGCATTATTCATTTTTATTCTAATGTCCCCACTCTATAAACCCAGCCATTCATTTCAGTAGGTCTCTAGTGCCGTTTGCAACCATTGCCATTTGCATTAAGGGCCATATGTAACTTGCAATTTATTTTAACTCATCAGCAGTGTTTTACATCCCATATCTAGTCACCTTATTTACTCATTGTCAACTGATAAGGAGATAACAAGGAGCACTGTATGGTAGTAATATATGAAGAAACAACGTTTTGGGGTTCTAACTTACTGCAATAGATAAGGTTAAAGAGAAAACGGATCATTTGAGAAAAAAAGCTTTAAAAAGTTATATTAGGACTCATCAATGTTAAAGAATTCCCCAATACATATGATGGGTTTATCCTAAAGAAATAATCTATCACAGATAGTTTAGTCATTGTCTCGATAGCTATTGGTTGCTTAAAAAGAACAGATAAAAAAGAATTGTAATTGTCATAAAGATGATCTGTTTTCTAATTTGAATTATTTCCCCATGAAACTGTTATTCAATAATAATATATCAGTTTTTTTAATAAGAAGAAAAACTGAGTAGTATCGCTTTATTTTACTAAATAATCTGTATTTCAAATGTTATATCACGAAAAGAAAACGTGCTTGGTCACCAG
Organism: Palaemon carinicauda; assembly: GCF_036898095.1. Classification (NCBI taxonomy): domain Eukaryota; kingdom Metazoa; phylum Arthropoda; class Malacostraca; order Decapoda; family Palaemonidae; genus Palaemon; species Palaemon carinicauda. Next base: position 36,575,506 of record NC_090761.1, read on the forward strand.
GAAAAAAAAAAGCTCACTTCCATGTAATTACTAAAAAAAAAAGTTCCAGTATATTCATGACAAAGAAAGACAATGCCTCAAAATCATCATCGAACTCTCAGAAAGATCAGACGAAAGAGCCTCATTAATTCTCTTCATCATAATTCCTAAGAAAATAGTGGTAGTTCTCCCTCACCAGAAATAGATAATGCATCTGAACTATATTCGCTCAAAAGTTGTTTGCTTACCCTGTGGTGGAAATGTTTCAGGAGTTTATAATTCATATAGGAATAATATATTATTTTCATCATATGTTACCTCAATACATCATATATCTTCTTTCACCTAGAAGGAACAGTACCTCAACACTTTACAAATCTCATTAAGTTTACGCTTAATCAAAGTGTGCATCACCTTTCGTTTACCTAAGTCTCAAACCTTATAATGATAGTCTTTTCATCTGAAAGAAAACAACACTTTATCATAACATCTACTTCCTTCTTCCAAAAGGGAGAATATCTCATATTTTTTTCCCTCTCAGATGTCTGCAAACAGAGGAATGGCACATCCATACCGTTAAGGAAAACGAGGTGTCCATCATTGAGAACTTTAAGGCTCCTTACTTTATTGACGTCATCACGTCCCCTGCCCCAGCCAGTGAGACTCTCCAATTCGATTTCATCAATGGGAGGGAACATCACGCATGTGTTATTACTCACGAAAAGGTGCGCATACTGTCAATTAAGAGAAATTAAGAGAAAATTATATTAACTCTCTCTCTCTCTCTCTCTCTCTCTCTCTCTCTCTCTCTCTCTCTCTCTCTCTCTCTCTCTCTCTCTCTCTCTCTCTCTCTCTCTCTCTCTCTCTATATATATATATATATATATACATATGTGTATATATACATATATTATAGATAGATAGATAGATAGATAGATAGATACACACTTATCATATAATGTATAGAGTATATGTCTATTGCCCTGTACTTTTTACCTCTTAAATGGGTTGGCATTAATAGAGAGCCTTCAGGTTTCTCATCAACTCTTTAAGGACAAGATAGCCATCTCCACGCCTTTTTTTTTAACCCAGAATATCTAGTAGCCAATTCAAAGCTCGGAGGACCTGTGATTGATAAGCTAGTATCAACTACAGTCCCTAGATTTTACAGACTGATACCTGAACCCATAGATTAGTGTTGGTAGGGGCGATGTTTTAGTGGGTCATGTCAGCGTTCAATCTTATCTTTAATGATGAAATCCCAAACGAAATCAATGAGCTACAACAACATATTGTTTGGTCGGTAAGGCTAAGAGTTCATAACTCAAAAGATAGACATTCAAATCCAGTTGGAGAGCTGAAGTTAAACTCTTAGTTTTCAGGTTCATTAACATTCATATATTTCACATAATATTGTGATTTTTATCAATGCCTTCTAAAAGAAAAAATTCATTTGGCAAATATGTGGAACTGAATTTTGAAGCATTTACATATTTTCAAACTGTAGAATGTTAGTAAAGCTATAAGCTACTTATAAAAATTATTCAAAATCCTATTTGGGAACAAAAGTACATATTTTTATTTTGCTTTGGTAGGGAAATATATTCTTCAACATGTTAGTAGCATGTTGGCCTATGCACCAGCCACCCGTTATAGGGTCCTTTGACTGGCCAGCCAGTACTAAATTGGATCCCTCTGTCTTATTACGGCTCACTTTTCCTTTGCTTACACATACACGGAGTACTCTGGCTCATTCTTTCCTCATTCTGCCGTACGCATACACCTGACAACACTGAGATTACCAAACAATTCTTCTTTTCTAAAGAAACTAACTATGGTACTGTAATTGTTCAGTGGCTACTCTCTTGGTAAGGACAGAAGAGACTTTAGCTATGCTAAGAGGACACTCCCAAATCAAATCATTGGTCTTTATGTCAGGATGCCAGAAAACTTTCAATCAATCATTGTTCTCTAGTCTTGGGTAGTGCCACAGCCTCTGTACCATGGCCTTACACTGTCTTTGGGTAGAGTTCTCTTGCTTGAGGGTACACTTGGGCACACTATTCTGCATTACTTTTCTTCCTCTTGTTTGTTTGTGATTTAATGTTTATAGTTTATATAAGAAAGATATATTCTAATGTTGTTACTGTTCTTAAAATATCTTATTTTAATGGTTTAATACTTCTCTTGCAGTATACTCATATCTTTGTCTCCTTTCCTCACTGGGTCATTTTTTCCTGTTAGATCCCTTAAGAATAGTATCCTGCTTTTTTAACTATGGTTTTAGCTTAGCTAGTTATAATAATAATAATAATAATAATAATAATAATAATAATAATAATGATAATAATAATAATGATAATGATAATAATAATAATAATAATAATAATAGTCATCACCATAATAATAATAATAATAATAATAATAATAATAATAATAATAATAATAATAATAACAACAGTCTTAGTTTGCTAATTGTAGATAACCAAGACTTGGATTTAAGAATTTAGACTAATTTCTCTCCACCTTTTCTGTTTTAGGTTCGCACATTCGACGGTGTTGTGTACCCCTACTCTCCTGAAGAATGCTGGCATGTGATCTCAATGGACATTGCAGAATACATACCAGGCTCGCTCGAGATTCGCTTCCATGACGGTCAATGGGAAAGTCGCTGGTTGTCACCTGAAGACGGTCTCATGGTGGAAATGACTCCCACCTCAATTAGGGTAAGATACCACCACTGCTGTCACTTGTTACCGTGAGATTCCTATGGTCGTCATGCTAGAAATGACTCCCACCTCTATTATAATGAGTTGTTTTCACTGTTGCTGCTGTATAAGTTTGTTGTTTGGGCCGTCTGCCACCCTGTGATCTTACTTAATGATCCCTATTATTCAAATTGAGTTGGCTAGTTATCAGCTGTCAGTACCTAATGTAAGCACAGACACTTAACAAAAGGGTCAATTGTTAAGTGTTTAAGGGGATGAGACAGCTGATGTGAATGCAGCAATTTTTCATACCAAAGCTGGTGTTTAGTGAGCAGTGGTGGTGAAAAAATATATTGCATATGTATATTTCACATGATGTTTAATTTTCATGTGTTAAACCAATTCACTTGCCTCCTAATTTTTCTGCTCTTCTTAATGCAATGGAAATACAGATGTACCATTGTCGTTTTAGTGAATAAATTCATGTACCAGAATGTTTATAGCACTGTCAATGGGTGTACCTAAGACTAAAAATAACACATTTCTCATGTAAGTCTCGTTTATGTTCCGTAGGTCAATGGCGAGGAACATACAAAGGACGACAGATTCGATGTATCTATCACCAGTGATGGCCTCACCCTTAGGTGGAACCTCATTACAGGAAGCATCTTCAAAATGACCAATGATGCTATTTACCTCATAGTAAGTTTTACTCGTTGCTATTAAAAATGTAGTGGAAGAGAATGCCTTTCATAGAAGGCATTGGAGAGGGCGAATCAGGCAACCAACCCCTTAATGGAGAGATAATGATGGGAAAGAAGTTTCTCTTGATTATTGTTATCAATGGAGTTTTATTCTTCCTATCATTCTCATTATATTCCTGGATTTGACATTTTAGACGATAAATCCCAAAAATTTGAGACAATTGAACCATGATGTGGGAGGGGGGGGGGGGAGCAACAAGAGTTCCTAAGTCCCCATACAAGAGAAAAGCAGAAAACACGTTCAGTAAACTCTGGACTGATAAAAATGATTGATTACATTGTTAAAGACATTTTTTTTTTCATTATTAGGGAATATAAATTCCATTGAACTTGGTCAGAACTGCACCAGTCCATAAATAGTATTAAGTAAAACTGAATTAAATAGATTCTGCCGAAACCTCTATGGAGGATTTCATATTGTTACATAGTCGATGTAGTTGTTGGCAATTAGAATAGAGAAGTTGTTGAACCTTTGCAACTTTATTCTTCCCCTGGTCTAGCCAATTCTACTCTTCTGTGTTTTTTCTAAGATTCTCCCTCACAGACCTGCTTTCAAATTGCGATGAGCTGATAAATCGAAATTATTCTATCTTTGGCCTATTCACTCTTTATGTAGCTTTCATCTACTAATCAAACACTTGGTTATGATAAGAAGTCAAAATCTCAAAAATTCCTCTTCAGGAAGACAACTACTTCAGATCGAGGCTAGGTGGCTTGTGTGGTAACTTCGATGGGGAGAAGTCCCAGGATTTGGTCGGTCCTATGGGCTGCCTATACACAAACCCTGATCTATTCGTGAAGGCCTGGACAACGCCTGGAGAAGGTTGCACCGGTTTCAACTACCTTGCCAAAAAGAAGCCTGTACAAGCCTACGTGGATACTTGCATTACCCCAGGTCATGCTGCAACTGGTTTCCTCTACAATGATTGTAAGCATTTTGACGAAATTACCTTACTTAAAAAAAAAAGACACTATGTACATGACTGTAGGAAAATTATTAAAAGCTCTCCATTTTCCTACACATGAACTAATCTTTAATGAACACGAACTACAGTAATAATAATACTCACAATTCTTAATTAACGGTTCAAGATCTTTCAAGCGTAATTCAGGGTAATTATAGGAAGCACAAAACCTAACTAAACAACTCATCATCATCATAATTTTTCATTATTCCTTTTAAATCAATTCAATCATCAACACACTTCTTTTCTTTGATTTGGCCCTGTCCTGGTGGCGACTAATTTCTCACGGACTCTGGTCCGGTTGGTATTAACCTGTGTCAAGAACGTATCTTTTTTATACATAAAACTAATTAAGTTTCTTACGTAGGAATGTTGCTAACATTATCATTCCTATATCATTTCAACAAAACTGACAGCTATGTCATAACTTTTATATTTCTTTTCCAGTGATAATGGAATCTAGCACAGTTTGGACATACATCGAAAGGGTCGAAGGAAACAGGAAGTGCAGGTCGGTGACTCCTGTGCCTCAGTGCAAGCCTGGATGCCATCCAGTTCACCAAGAGACAGTTAAAGTAAGGATTTGTTTCTCTTTATTTCATGACCCTTTTCTAAATGCTTTTCTAATTATTTGACAACTTAAGGAATTCGTTAGTGGTATTATCCACGACTAAAAAAAAAAAATCCATTCTCTTTGAAAATTACAAACAATGCCCATTGAATTGTTAATGAAGAATAGAATGGAGCTAAATGCATTATTAGTGGGAAGTGGCGGGACTTCCAATCTAAACTTAAAATATCTTAAATCTACGATGTGGAGACTTTTAAATCATAATATCTCGCTCAATGAAATTGGGTTATTAAATTTTCCTGAATTATGTAAACGTTTAATCACTTTTGCAAGAAAATTTTAAGATTATAGAAAAAGGAAGGCGATATAGAAATTAGTCGAGAGGAACATAAGTTGACTGTTCAGGTAAGAATAGAAACAAAAAAATTACAATAGGTAATGTAATACAATTTAATTGCAATTTTGGGTATACCATAGAATAGAGGATACCTATAAACTAGATGTTTTTCTCCAAAAATATATCATTTCATTAGAAGATTTTGCTATATTATGTACAGGTTCAAAAATTATCCATTGTGATAATTGTTGAATACTTTGTTGTTGTTTAAAAGTTGAAAGAATGTACTGAATACATGTACTGTACAAAATATAATGCATTTTAGTTGCAAAAAAATCATACCGTTTTTTGAGTAGTATGTTATACTTAGCATTATATTCAATTGATTTCTGTGTTTCTAACTTATGGCAGAAAAAAAAAATTGTATTTATATGTTAGTCCCTGTCTCTCGCTATTCAAATTCAGGGTTAAGATTCTGCCTTAAGAAATAGAAACTATAATTGCCACATTCAATTTCCAAATCTTTCTTGCTTTACAAGGCTGGTCCAATATTTTTTTTTTAATACTATCATGTCCTAATTCGTTTCTTTAGCATTTCTAGAAATTTACTATTATCATCTTATTACAGGTCAGTTATGACTGCAAGCTGGTACCAGAGGCAAGTGACTGTGCTCCCAAGTGCTACTTAGACGTGTATGAAACTCTGGTTCAGCCTTACTGTGTGAGTGGTTAGGGAGAGCTGAGAGAAAACTACTGCTTTCCCCCATAATTATCGATTACACCACAAGAAAGCGATAATATTATCATCCAAAGTTTCACGAGTTAATCTCTCTCTCTCTCTCTCTCTCTCTCTCTCTCTCTCTCTCTCTCTCTCTCTCTCTCTCTCTCTCTCTCTCATTTCTTTAATTTGTTCATTATAGATCTTCCCTTACTGTTGCATTCATCGCAAAAATTAAGGACACCTGTCCTTTAGTTTGCAAATACCACTGTTGTGGGGGGGGGGATGATAATGTATGGGAAAAATTGAAAGTGGTGTAGCTTGTGATATGTTCATGTGATTAAAGTTTTCTCGGGTTTTGCTCAAATTGAAACAAATAATTGACAATAAAAACAATTTTCAGAAAAAAATAGTTTACATTAAATCCCTCTGAAAGAACAAACCTATTACATACCATTTCTCATGCTTCCATATAACAGGTTATTAAAACAATCCTGCGTTAATTAGTTCTTATAGAAAAGTTGATGGTCTTCAGTAGTCAATTTATACAATTATTTGAAAACCTACCTTTATTAAGTACTTATTAGGCTGAGATTTCTCTGATAACAGAGCCTAGGGAACATCAGTTTTCCAAATGTCTGTTTCTGATTCTGCTGGTTCTACTTGATGAGGTTTGATCATCTGAAAAAAATATACATATACATTTATTATAAAAATGGCAATATTTTCCCAGGGAAATTATAGTTTGCGGGGGAGCCTTTTAGTATAGGCTATGCCAATAATCACCAGAGAGATAACAAATATTTTCGAAAGAATAAAAACTATTTATCATTTCAAACAGAGTTAAGAAATGTTATCCGAAACACCAAACATCACTGGCAGTATACATAAGGGGAATATAGGGAACCAATTGGACTTGAAAGCCGATTTTCTTATTGGTATTTTACAATAATATTAGAAACTGAGTTTCCCTGAACCGTAACATAGCTTAGTACCAACAAGGATAAATTATCTATACATCTGTAGGAGCTGGTTAAAAGCAACTAAATGCCATCGCTCATTAGCACTTACAACCTCTAAAAGGCATATTTATGTGAGGTCCGAAATATTTAGTGATCTGAAATTCTCAGAATTTTCTGAGGTCTCCAAAAAGCGAAAAGATGCTTTTGTTTTCAACAGACTTCGACTCTATTAGTCTATGTTAAATGGTAAATACAATCACTCAAGACGTGTTTTTTTCCTCCTAGAGCGTATCAATAATCATTGTAATCTGTTTTCCTATTAAATTTCATTTCTTAGAAACTTTATTGGCCTTGCAAGTGATGTGTATGGTAAACGGATTATTGGAGACAGCATGAGGAAGGGTAGTGAGTGGTGGAATGAAGGAGGGAAGATGAAGGTGAAAGAGGAAATTAGAAGAGTGGCTGCAGAGTAATAGTATAGAAAAGTAAGAAAGAATTGGAGAGAAAAATGTAGATGTAAAACGTTAGGCAGCTGAGGCAAAGAGGGCTGCTTACTGGAGGTGGGGTCTGGCATTGGTTCATTCGTATGAATAGAGTAAAATCTTTTGGAAATAAGTGAAGAGGATAAGGAAGGGTTAATTGAGGAATAAAAAGACAGTGACAGATGAAAATTGAAGGTTGTTGAAAGGAGAGGAGGCAAGGAAAAGGTGGGCTGAATATTTTGAAAGGCTGCTGAATGTTGAGGATAATAAGGAAGCAGATATAATGGCTGTTGCAGGTATTGAGGCGCCAGTGATGGGAGATGACAATGAGAGAGAGATTACATAAGCAGAAGTGAAGAGAGCACTGGATCAAAGAAGAGTACGAAAAGCACCTGGTATGAATGGTGTGAGGACTGAGATGTTAAAGAAAAGGGGTTTGACTGTACTTGAATGGTTGGTAAGAATGTTTAATATATGTTTTACATTGTCAATGGTGCCAGTGGACTGGTTGTGAGCGTAATGGCGATGTGCATGAGTGTTGTGATTCTATTGGCATTACAGTAGTTTATTGAGTATGGTTGGAAAAGTGTATGGTGGAGTGCTAATTGATAGGATTAAGGATAAAACAGAGGATGTAATCTTAGATGTGCAGGGTAGTTTTAGAAGAGGTAGGGAATATATGGATCAGATTTTTATAGTTAGGCAGATATGCGAGAAATATTTAGCAAAAGGTAAGGCAATAAATGTTGCATTTATGGTTCTGGAGAAAGCTTATGATAGATTTGATGGGGAAGCGATGTGAAATCTGATGAGGTTATATGGAATTAGTGGAAGGTTGTTGCAAGCAGTGAAGAGTTTATATATAGGCAGTAAAACGTGTGTTAGGTTAGGAAATTAAGTGAGTGAGTGATTTCCAGTTAGAGTGGGACTGAGATGTCGCCATGATTGTTCAATTTGTTTGTTGTAGAGCTGGAAGGCTGATGCGCTTGGTCGAGGATTGAAACTGATCGATGAGAGTGATCATAAGTGGGGGGGGGGAATCAATTGTTGTTTGTGGATGATACTATATTGGTTGCAGGCTTGGAGGGGAAGCTGTGTTGATTAGTGACAGAATTTGGAGGGGTGTGTGAGACAAGGAGGTTACGAGTTAATGTGGGTAATGTTGCTAAATTGCAGTAAAATAGGGTTTTATTGCAATTCCGATCGTAAACTGGTGATTAGAGTTCCAGTTTAATATATTTTTCCCATTTAGGGTGAAAATATTTATTCAAAATGTGTTCAAGGCTTGCCAAATCTCTGTATTTCAATCAAAATGCAATACATGGCCATTCCCTATGTTGTTGGTTCCTTAGCAATGGATTCCGCACAATATGGCCGAATTTCAAGAGAAAAATGAAATTGGCCCTAAAAACTGCAAGGGGTTAAACCTTGGTGTTTTGCCATTTTTTTTTCAATGTTTTTGCTTGCAACGCTGGTAGAGTTGCAGTAAAATAGGGATTCATTGCAATTTCCATGGTAAATTGGTGATTAAAAGCAAAAAAAAATTGTATTTTTTCCATACAAGGTAAAAAGAATATTTTTCCAAAATGCTATTGAGGCTCGCCAAATCGCTGCATTGAAATCATATTGCACTATATGGCCATTTCCTATGTTGTTTGTTCCTTGGCAATGGATTCAGCACAATATGCTTGAATTTCAAGAGAAAAATTAAATTGGCCCTAAAACGGCAGTGAAGGGAAGGGAGTAGTGAAGAATGGAGGGTTAAGGATGAATGTAAAGAGAGTTCTGTATGAGGAAGTGATTGTACCTTGAAATTTTGCCCTTTTTCAATTTTTTTCTTGTAATGTTGCTAAATTGCAGTAAAATAAGGGATTTATTGCAATTTCAATCGTAAATTAGTGATTAGAGGCCCAAAATACTGTATTTTTCCTAGATAAGGTAAAAAGAATCTTTATTCAAAATGCCTTTCAGGCTTGCCAAATCGCTGTATTGAAATCACATTGCAATATATGGCCATTTCCTATGCTGTTTGTTCTTTAGCAATGAATTCAACACAATATAGCTGAATTTCAGGAGAAAAATTAAATTGACCCTAAAAATCAGCAAGGGGGTTAACCTTGGTTTTTTGCCATTTTTTTGCTTGCAATGTTGCTGAATTGCAATAAAATAGGGATTTATTGCAATTCCAATTGTAAATTGGTGATTAGAGGCCCAAAATACTGTATTTTTCCCATATAAGGTAAAAAGCATATTCATCCAAAATGCATTCAAGGCTTGCCAAATCGCTCTATTGCAATCATACTGCAATATATGGCTATTTCCTATGTTGTTTGTTCCATAGCAATGGATTCCGCACAATATGGTCGAATTTCAAGAGAAAAATAAAATTCGCCTTAAAAAGTTGCGTTTTACTTTTTTTCGCAATGTTGCTAAATTGCAGTAAAATAGTGATTTGTGAGATGCACAAGAAGGGAGGGTGGTCTTAGATTGAATGTCATGTTGAATGGAAAGTTACTTGACGAAGTAGATCAGCTGTGTTTTGTTTTTGCTTTAAATGATGGAGAGGAAGGAGATGTACGTCATATAGTTAATGAAGGTTGTAAAGTTTTGGGTCCAGTGAAGGGAGTGGTGAAGAATGGAGGGTTAAAGATGAATGTAAAGAGAATTTTATATGAGGAAATGATTGTACCAACTGAGATGTACGGAAAAGAGCTGTGGGGAATTAAAGGGACGGAGAAACAGAAATTGAATGTGTTCGAGGTGAAGTGTCTGAGGAGTATGGCTGGTGTATCTCGATTGGATAAGTAAAATAGTTACTCAAGACTTTTTTTTTTCCTAGGGCGTAACAATATGCATCGTAATTTTTTTTCTGTTAAATTTTATTTCTTAGAAATCTTGGCATCCTATTTGGGTATCCTAAAATATTTATTGAATTCTTGTTAAATCAAAGAAAAATTTCTTTTATGTGAATTCCCTTTGTTACAGTAGATAATTTATTTAACCTTATCCCTGTCTCCTGGGTCTCTCTCTTTGCTTCTTCTTCTCACTTAAATGTATGATGATATTAAAAAAAAACATAGGTCGATTCTTTATTTATTACTCTTTTTTTCCTTCCAGGCGTTCCGTTAAAAATCTTTTGTTTAATAATGAAGAAAAAATGTCTCTCATCAGGGTAGATAGAACTTATCTTTTTTTTTTTTTTTTTAATAATTTAAGCGCATAATTCTCAGAACTTTCACTTTTGCTTGCTAAAGGCTTGCATTTATATGTGACACATAATAACGATTAGTAAGTGATTTCTGTAATTCAGTGAGAAATACTTATAAAATCAACTTTAACTATAAACCAGTAACGATCACTGCCAAAACTAAATTTCACATGAGAAAATACATTGAGTATCTTTTTCAAAGATCGCTCATAAATGGCAGAGGCAAGGGACAGTCACATTACCCTAGCAAGCAGGACAATATCCTACAGAGTGACCATATATAAATAATATCAGCGCCCAAGCCAGGACCAGGGAGGGCCAGGTAAAGGCTGCTGATGACTTAGCAGGCAGACCTATAGGGCCCACCAAATCCGCCACTCTTAGCTCACAAGGATGGTGAGGTTGCAGCGACCATAGAAACTAACGAGTTTGAGCGGGACTCGAACCCCAGTATGGCAATCTCGAGGCAAGGACGTTACCAAGAGGCTGAAACACCTCTTTAATATTCCATATCGAATAAGATTTTCCCATGATTGCTTGTGTACTTTTAAATGGAAGATGAAACAAGTAAAAAAACATAAACAAATTTATTTGTTTTCCTTCATAGTAATCAGGTAGACACTTGAAATACCAACGCATAAAAAAGACACCGTCACTTGTATCTTTGTCTCTATGAACTTTACAGTGTAAATGCTCAAAGAAAAACTACAATACTCGACACTAGAGAATAAAAAAGAAAAAAAATTCAGCTTGAACATTGATGCCACATATACATAGCACAAGATACGTCTATGAATTCTATTTGAATTGGTTTTCTGTATTACGTCAGCCATACTTCTAAATTACATGAGTAACATGATAGAATTTCTTTTTGAAAATAACGTGTTTAATCTTTCCAAGGTTAATCGCATAAATTGCATTGTGTATATCAACCTACATTGCTTTTGAATTTTTTCTGCAAAGCTACGTTTCATTGGAGCAAATCGACAAAGCTGAAATTCTGATTGATTATTAGCTTAGGAAAATGGATGGCGTCTTTGTTTTGGATAAAACTTTTTGTTTGTTTGCTTATAATATTTCTTAGTATAAAATGTAGTTCTTGTGGTACCAATGTACGAGATTACTTCTGGTAGCGTAAATATCTCAACTGATGAGTGTTATCTGTTTGATATGTCGAAGTTATATGAATTATATCCAACGATATAAAGAGAAATAATTCGCATAAGGAAAATGTCATTTGATCTAATTATTGCTAACATTTGGCATATCAGGTTATCTAACCCGGCCTTGGTTATCAAATGATTTAGTGGCTTGTGTAATTTCGTTTTTCTTGGAATTCAGGTGTAAGATCAATATTTTACTGAATCCAAATAAGAATAACATCATTCTTGTCACAATAATTATCAATAGGGAAATCTATGGGAAATCTTTTCGTTTTTGGTCACAATGTATATGATTGAAGGACATGTATATCTTTCTCTCACTACCCATCTAAAGGAACGTCTTTTCTCTTGTTACTTGGTCTTTGGGAGAAGAATTTCTCAATATTTCCTAATTCATACTCATAAAGTTTTCTCTAAGGCACAAAATGAATCACTGTAAAATTTTCCATGATGACTTTCATCGATCCTCTGGATTGTCAGTAGTATTTCTCAGTTTATCAATGATAGACTATTAACTTTCTGTTCCCAATATCAATACTTTAATCACTCGTATGAAGGAGATGCCATTTTCCTTCATAAATTGATTTTCTTACAAGTAATCACATTAGCAGAAGTAACTTATTTTTTTCCAATTTTAAAGACATTAGTCTTTGATCCTCTAGAAATTCCAATATCCGAGAAATATATCCTGAATATAAATGGCGGATCGGGGTATGACTGGTATTTCTTAGCAACACCGGAGGAAAGGTCCACTTGCCAGGTATCGAGTATAGGCCTGTATCTCTTGACTACATTCTCATTAAGATTTTTCCAGCTGACATCACTTGCTCTGAATATTCAGAAGTTACTTCTGCCGTTTGAAATATGCTTGGCTGTAAGGTCCTCTTACAACTTTATTCTTCTAACGTGTATCTTTTACGAACGAAGAGGAAGGGCATATACTACCTATTCCACAGTTCAGAGCCGGTGGTTGAAGGTGCCTCTTCATCAGAAGTGATGATCTGTAAAAAGGAAAGCATCATCATTATTCTTTCACCTCTCTGCTATTGCATGCTTATTAAGGAGTTTAGTAGTTAGGATAGCAACATTACATGCCAGCGACGGACAGCCAAGGAAGTCTGTAATTAGCTTAGCATAGTGATAGCAGTCATCCATTCTGGAACTCCTTTTCACATAGAAGTCACGACATAGATTAGTAGCGTAGCCAATCTGCCTCTCTCCTTTGGAATAGTAGGCCAGAAAATGTGACACTGGTAACGTTGAACTAGTTGGCACAGTTATTAATTTGATTTGTTGTCTGAGAAACTGGAGATATAAGAAGTCGAGATGACTCTTTCTTGGGCTCATGAATTTGTTGTGTTACGTTCTCGTCTTAAACACTTAGCCTCTTGTGATTTTATTTTTCAACTGTAAATTATCTAAGGCTACTGAAAAGGATAAAGTTGTTTCTGTCAAAGCAGTGACCTGGATAACCAGTTGTTGGAACTTTCTTCCATGCAGTAGCATGATGATCTTTATGCTGTCTAGATTAGAGTTTCTTATGTCTTCCTTCAATTATCAAAAGCATCAATAGCAGCCACATCAGTAGTTTCATGCATTAAATGCGTGCACATTCATTTTAATTGAAATCTTTATACGTTAGAAAATATCCTCTTCATCATACATATAATCTTGTGAGTCCATTAAAGCAATAATTTTAGTCATATTGGTAAAAGCTGCTGCCTTTCCAAAACTATTTTCCAACACTTATAACGTATATCGCAATTAAAAGAATGTTAATAATTCTCATCCTCTTCCTTATAAAGGCATTGTTTGTCATCGGGTATGAAATAAGAGCTTATATAAAATCCTCCTTAGAATACCTGTACCAGAATCGCCAATAAAGAAAGTTATATTTACTAAAATCATGTGTTCTTTCATATTACTTAATGAGAAAATGAGCCTTCAGATAAGTTGAGAGGCACATTGGTTTTTTAACTTCTTGTTAAGGGTTATTATAAGACTCTCGTCGTAGATTTCTTCACAAAAGTTTCATCCTGGATTCGGCAGGTAATGGTTAAATGTCAAGGTGAACGTCCTCTTTCTTTCGTCTGGAGCCAGGTTTCATAAACATATACTGTATAAGTGTGTCTATGCAGGGATACACATCTATGTATACATTACTGAGAATATGTATTTGCATTTATATCTGTTGAATCGACGTTAGAAGTTTTTATTCCTCAGTAAAAGACTATAAAGGTTTAAAAAAAATAGGTTTCATGCCGGGGAGCAACTGCATCAAGCCACACGCTACTGTGATTGATCAATAATCACAATATAGCAAATGAAGGTCATTCCATCGGCTAAATATTTTCCAATTTTCAGTTTCACATAAAACTTAAAAGAGGGTGTTAAGTTCGTTTTACTCACTGGTGTTTTACTTTTTTTTAAGTTAAAAAGTCATTCGCAGGAGTGAACTTAATGTTAAGTTTAATTTGGAAACCAGCCATCTCATTTTCAACATTAAATAGTCTTCCATTTTCACAAAGTCTTTGAACTCTTAGGCCGAAATTTAAGTATGGACTCGTCTACTTTCAATCCTTTTGATTGTATATAGGCTGCTGAGATAACGTTCAAAATTAATCCAACGTGAAAATGGATTTGACATGTCATTAAACGAGAGAAAACTAGTCAAGGAGGAAGTTGGTGAACAATTTGAACAGCAACAGAAATATGAAAGAAAAAATGACAGGTGAGACAGCTTAGAGGTAGAGAAGATACTATTTTTCCCAGGTAAGAACTTATATTGATACCCAACCTGACTGATATATGCAACTAGTGTACCTATTCTACTACAGGCTTCAGATCCGATGTAAATCAAATAAAGCAATCCTTGAGAGGAATTGATATCCTTGGCCAGTAAATGCTATATAGCCGTTGTTTGTGCAGACCTACGTCCTATGATGAAGTAGTTATTTTTAGATAATTATTCAGTTTTCGCCTCGGAAATAAATCAAAATCTGCAGTGGTTGGTTTGATTCTTATTATTTCAATAGTGCAAGTAACTATTCAACTAAATCAAATCTCTTGATTAAGTGTCATCACCAATACCTATTATTTAAAAAGTGATTGGTTAGTTGCTCAGCTGAGTGAGAGAGGAGCAGTTACATAATGAGAGATTTGATTTATATTAGATCATCTGTTAATGTTTCATTTGGACAAAGGGGGTTTGTTTCAAACAAATTTCTTTGTCTAAGTGATGTAAAGTACAAAAGAATTTAAAAGACATTACTGTTACAGAAAAAAAAATTTAAAAAAGTACACCAAGAGCTTAGTATTCCAGCACCTCAAGACTGTGAGAAACAAACATCTAATATCTTACCTCTTTCCTCGTAATGTATACGACCATGAGAAAGTGCACCCAAAGGATTACGACTATGAATCCGACGATCAACACAAGGGCGAACGGTATCCAAAAATTGTTGACTCCATAAATCGTTGCCAAGGCAATTGTGAAGAGTCCTGTGAGAAATGTCTGCGCTCCATTGAGGACAATATACGGGATCATGAGATGACCTATACCCTGGGACAGAAAATGTTAGAATGTTAAAGATCACATGGATTTCATTATCGATACCTACCTTACTGGCGAACAGTATCTCAATATGTGATTTCACTATGAAGAGACGTACACATATCTACAGCATTTAGTCTTGGTGTCTATACTAATAAATTTCATATCGATTCTTTCACTTGATTTTAAGAAATGAGAGATATTTTACACTTGCCTGACATCAAAAGTACATTTCTGCTATAACTATAACATGTTTCAAGAAATTGATAACTACCTTATTTACTCCATAGATGAGTGCAATACTGACTGTTCCGTTGGCGAAGGCTACAATAGAACTAACAGCTAAGAGGAGCATACCTGTTGAAATCATGATAAAAGAGTGTTAGTATATGTTAACTGGGTGTAGCACTTCTTCAGATGTTAGCCTTCAAAATGAATTATTCAAATCTTTATCTATTAATTAATCTCCCATACATCTAAAATGATGAAATATATATATATATATATATATATATATATATATATATATATATATATATATATATATATATATATATATATATATATATATATATATATATATATATATATATATATATATATGCTTCATTTGTATGCATGTTTACCATAAATGGAACTTAACTTAAGATTTGCAAATAATATAGTTCTATTTAATGAATTATGGGAAGCATTTCAAAATATAGTCGAAGAATTGAATAGATAAAGTAGAAATGTAGGACTGACAATAAATATAAGAAAAACTACGATAATGTTCAATGAAATGAATAGAGGCAACAAATAAGGGCTACGGACAAAGCTCTAGAGATTGTTAATCAATATACGTACTTAGACAGTGCAAGACACTAGAGAGAATTAAAAGAAGGATAAGCATAGGATGGAGAGCTTTTGGTAAACAAATCAAGATTAAAATGCCTCTTTCACTAAAAGAAAAGTAGTTAATCTGATGATCCTACCAGTATTAACTTTTACATCAGAAACTTGGAGCCTTATCAACTCCTTAGAACTTAAGCTATTTAACCTATAACTAAAAAAGCTATGGAAATAATAATGATGGGAATAACACTGAGGAGACATAAACTGATCAACATGGAGCCAACTAAAGTAAAGGATATTCTAACAACATGTAAGAAAGAGAAATGGACATGGGGAAGACATATAATGAAAATAACAGATAACAGATGGATATAAAGAATAACAGAATGGGTCCCTATAGATTACAAAGGAAGCAGGGAAAGGAAGAGAAGACGAAGGATTGACAAACTAAAAAAATTTGCTGGTACAGTCTGGCATAGAAAGACCATAAACAGACCCGAGTGGAAGGACATGGCTGAGCCTTTGTCCTGCAATGGACGAGGGTGATGAGGGTGATATATATAAATAAATAAATAAATAAATAAATAAATATATATATATATATACACACATATATACATATGTATATATATATATATATATATATATATGTACATATATATGTATATATATGTATATATATACATATATATATATATATATATATATATATATATATATATATATATATATATATATATATAGTATGCATTCCGTTATATGCTTAAAATATCTGAATTTGTCGAAGATCAATGGTGTTTCTATCTTAGTGCAATATACTAAAAATGGTCTCTCACCGTAGAAAGTCCACCCCCCCCCCTCCCCACCCATGGGAATCCAACCAAAACCGAAAATAAATAGGTGAAAGTTCTATCCCTAACGATTTCTAAAACAAGTAGTATCAACAATTTACATCTATGGTTTTGAGAATGTCTATACCTCTTAAGAAAATTGGTGCGACACTTACCAATTTCCATGCAGGGATATTCCCGATCAGGCAAATTGTCATTTTGACACACTGAGAAACCCTGCTTTGAAAACGCCGCTGCTATAATGCCAAATATCCCAAGTACAGAACATATCTGCAGTAGAAACAAAAGAGAGAAATTAGTCATTAAACGTAATATCGTCGTCAATAAATTCTGTGCCTTAAGATGTGAAATTGCATATATCAGAATCATTAATTCATCCAAGATATGATTATAAAGGCATAAAACAGCATGGATAAAGACTAAATCCTGTATCAGATTATGATATAAATTAAGAACTTTAGGTAAAAACTAGAATTAATTACTGTTTTTACAAAGAAATACTCTTTCATAAAAAGATATAAATTAAAAGTACGTGGAAATGATTTTAAATAATTAACACTTTTAAAAAGGAAATATAGATTAAAAAACACACGAAACTGAAAATGATAAGAACTTATTTAATATACTTTATTTATTTTTTAATTCAAAATAGATTATAAACACGAAAAGACTTTTTTATCTCTATTGAGAAAAGACAAAAATGTCTAGATGAAAAGAAGTTACCTTCAAGAAAAATGAAAACTTATTGAGTAATAAATTCAAGGAAAAAGTCACCTCAACAATTAAGGCAATCATATATGGAAAGGCTATATCTCTCTTAATGGTAAGTTTTTACAAAAGCACAAATGAAAATGAGAATAACTATTATTTCTTGGTATAACAAAACACAAAAATTTTTCAAAGAAAACATTACAATCTCCTTAATCAATGCCTTTTATCACAGGTAGATTATTAGGAGCATTTACATAACACGGAGTTTTATTTTCAAAGATACGTAAATATAACTCATTCTCATATACGTATTGCCATTCAAAACTACAGAACCAAAAACTGGTGCTCCTGTTTGAACGTGTTCCTAAAGAAGTGCCTCAATAACCCAAGAGGGAAACAAAACCCTGAAAATCTCTAAATTGAGTGACTTCCTCAATGTCGTATATTAAGATTCAAACTTCATTCATTTATTTACTCAATATAAAATAAAAGTCCATACAACTCTTCTGTTTTTTATAGCCATCCTATTTGCGTTTTTGTACTGAAAAATGAAAGCTGAAAGTTGGGAGTATCAGTCTGTTATTGGAAAATTGGGTATCAGGTAGGCTTGGATTTGAACTTTGGGGTATCTAAACTGAAAAAAAAATTCTTAAGAACTACTAAGTAAGAGGAATCCTGCCAACTTTGAAATTGCATGTCACGCGTGACTCCAATGAAGTTTCTTTTATCGTGCATGTCAACCTTTAAACTATTTATCTTTCTCATAAACTATGGAGGAATTCATCATCAATTTTGGAATATCAGTGTTATGCGCAACTTACATTTCTTGTATCTTACTGTCAAGCAATGGTTAATTAAAAAAATATATATTAAAACCTTAAAGTTTCACCTCCGGCAAACGTTTTTTTTTACTTAAAAGAAATCCTAAATGGCCTCTAAAAACATAAATTTTAGCCATTCCCTCCTGGAAATGTTAACATATTATTGAGCAAGATCTTCTGGCCATTATTCACTCATTAGACAAAAGGACACTAGAATTGACAAGTCTGTGTCGAATAACATCTACCCTACTGTAGATGGCCTTCTTCAAAGGTACATTCCTAGCCCTTTGTCTATTGACAAAGGTTCTTCATACCCTTGACCTATATCTAGTGGTATTCTTCTTCTACAACATCGCCCTTTGGATAAGTTACCTTTTCTTCTCTGTCCTAAATCAAGTTTCTTCTTAGCTCATTATTCTTTTGCACTTAACTATAATTTAGTTATTTTTGATAGAGATAGGCTAGTAACATGTTCTACATATGAGTTAGCATGATACAGTTCAGTAATAAAAACGCCAAACTTTGTCTTATTTATTTTCTAATTACCATTATTCATACCATTTATCATTGATAGTTCTTGGAAGGAATTATGAGAGAGTTGATGAGATTTTTTTTTCTTTTTTTTTTTTGCTTTAAGAGAACAAGGAGCTCGAACTTCTCAAGAGCGGAGGACGTAAATGGTGAGGAAATGAGCGCATAAGCGCACTGACAGAAAGGCCATATTTTTAACCTGATCAATACAGTATCGCTGTTACACTTCTAAGTTGCTTAGGAACGAATAACTGGTGTTAGGCAGATAGATAGGAGCAAAGTAAGTTTGAACAGTTTCATTCCAGTTTTATTTCTTTACATGATTCTGCGTCTGATCATTTCAATTAACTCTGACTTTATGTACCAGGAGTTATGTGATTAAAGAACTATTCAATTCCCATAAGCACAAGTGATTCTATACGCATACACACACACACACACACACACACACACACATATATATATATATATATATATATATATATATATATATATATTCATATATAAATATGTACATATATATCATTATATATGTATATATATATAAATATACATATATATATGCATATACATATACATATACACACATGTGTATATATGTATATATATATGCTTTGTATACATACAAATATACATTTATATATAAATTAATATATATATATATATATATATATATATATTTATATGCATATTAATATATATATATATATATATATATATATATATGTATATATATTAATATATATACATATATATAAACAAATATATATATAGGTATACTGTATATATATATATATATATATATATATATATATATATATATAATGTATATATATATAATGTATATGAGAGAGAGAGAGAGAGAGAGAGAGAGAGAGAGAGAGAGAGAGAGAGAGAGAGAGAGAGAGATAACAGCACATAACGTTACGCTGGAATGACATAGCCTAAACAAGCGTAATTTAGAACAATAACATTCCCATGACTTACCGCCCCTCCGAAGCCGAGGATGAACGTGCCTGTCTTCGGAGTTATGCAGCATAAGAACGACTTCGGTTCGCAGTAATTCCTCATCATTTTCGGAGATCTGAAATTTTCAAATCCTTTGAGACATTTCAGATAATAATGACGATTGTGATGATGGTGTGATGATGACTATGCAAGTTTTTATAGTGAATTTATTTACCATGAAAGTTGAAGCAAACCTTTTACTCACTTATATACTCTATTCAATCCAAAATATATATTATCATTATTATTATTATTATCATCTGCCAAGCTACAACCCAAGTTGGAAAAGCAGGACGCTACAAGCCCAGGGGCTCCAACAGGGAAAATAGCCCAGTGAGGAAAGGAAACTATACAAAATTTAACAAAACAAGAGGAAGAGCAAGAGAACTCTAACCAAAGACAGTGGAAGACCATGGTACAGAGGCTATTTACTTGAGGGTTTTGTTCATATGATTTATCAATGACGTGAAAATACGCATTTCATTTTGAAATTATATCTGAAGTTAGTATTCATTCACAAATATACATTAACTCATTATCATCATTTTATGATGATCATAATTATCAATTAGGCAGACCACAATGTTTTCGTGACTTTAATATTGTATAAACCAAGTTCTTACACATCAGAAATTTGACAGTGGACTTTGTAAAAATGTTGAGAGGCCATAAAAGGAATTTTTCTATTTCAAGTAAAACTGAAAATTCCATTAAAGTGTATCTTTTTTAACATTTTCTTTTTTTTCTCTCACGAACACTACCTAAAGCATTTTTGTTTAAAAGAGAATAACTAGAAAGAGATATAACACCCAGAGAAGAACCACAAGAGCCATACGAGCTGGTAGAAGTGATAACTGTCGTTGGAGACAATTACAATATGAATCTACTATATACAATAAATGTCTATTATGTATATATATATATATATATATATATATATATATATATATATATATATATATATATATGTATATATATACACACATGTATATATATAAACATATATATATATATTATATATATATCTATATCTATATATATATATATGTGTGTGTATATATACATATATATATATATATATATATATATATATATATATATATATATATATATATATATATATATATATATATATATATATATATATCGAAATTTTGACCCATTGCCTACAAAATATAGTATATGTGACCCAATGTTAGATCGTGCGTGTTTCGTTAGTATAACCTAACTAGATATATCAGTCTTCGAATTCAGTGCAGGTACTTTATTTATAAACGACATCTGAGTTGAGATTTTATAACATGCACAGTATGTCCAACTCAGTCACTAAAGAACAACATCAAAACACGACCTCAAAGTAAAGTCACATAACAATCATCCGTCGGATGTAGAATTTGTGTTTTATCCCGTTTTATTCTATTAATCAATGATTGCAATTAAATAAAATACCAGTATCTGCCTTATATACATGGTACTTTATTGTTCTTGTTAAGTTCATGGTAATTTATAGGCGTAGGTAGAATATTATAAGA
>NC_090761.1:36599703-36637203 GCF_036898095.1 Palaemon carinicauda
CAATAGGCGTAGGAGTAGATGACGATATATATATATATATATATATATATATATATATATATATATATATATATATGTATATATATATATATATGAATATATATTATACGGTATTTTTAGCTATGTATGCGTGTATATATACATACACATACATATACACAATATCTATATGTGTGTATGTATATATATAGATAGATAAATAGATAGATAGATAGATATAAATTATGTATACACAAACACACACACACACACACACACACACACATATATATATATATATATTAACGCTTAGTATTTTACCTCATGTTGGTGAGTTCCTAAGGGCGTTAACCGTTCAACCATTTATTGGAATGTAAACCACCGTGGTAAGAGTAACCAATAGATACACAATAAACTGTTTAAACCAACAGAAATAGATATATTTTAAAAGAAATATAGCAAATTCCTCAACGGTTTTTTTTTTTGCTTAAATGTGTATGTGTATGATGGTGTCGTGTCAGAGTATTCATATGAGTATTAAAACACTCCCATTCGTAAGCTTGTGACAATTATACCTGCAAACTTAAAAGCATTTCTCATAAACGTTCCACCAAGTTTATCGATTTCACTTCATTCATTTGTATAATCATAGGGGTTACACACTCCAAGAATACAACCGAGCAATGCCAAGTGCCTGCATTCAAGTACGTCTTAACATCAAGTATTTGCGTGATTGTGTTTTTTTTTTCTTCGTTTATTTGGCTATAGGTGCAATGTATTTACTAATTAATTTCCACATACTTTAAATAAAATCGATACGGTTAAATTATTTTACAAAGAAACTATATTGATGGACACTACACTCAGAAAAAGATAACTTATACCAGTATGTATATATATATAATATATATATAAATTATCTATATATATATATATATATATATATATATATATATATGCAGAAGAACCACAGGGAAAATGAAAATACGAAATATAAGATTAAGTCCTGACTAGTTTCGTGATACTTCATCAGTCAGGACTTAATCTTATATTTCGTATTTTCATTTTCCCTGTGGTTCTTCTGCATCTGAGCATCACGTTTTCCTGTGGTTTCTACGCATATATATATATATATATATATATATATATATATATATATATATATATATATATATATATATATATATATATATAATCATCAGCCGTTACAAGTCCACTGTAGAACAAAAGCATGTCCTTCCACTTGCGTCTGTTTATGGTATTTCTGTGTCAGTCCACACCCACAAACTTTCTTAGTTCGTCAATCTATCGTCTCTTCTTCCTTCCCATACCTCTTTTACAATCTCTAGGGACCCTTTCTGTTATTCCTAAAGTCTATCTATTGTCTGTCATTCTCCTTAAATGTCCTGCTCATGTCCATTTCTTTTTCTTACATGTTGATAGAATATCTTCTACTTTATTTTGCTCTCGTATTCATGTTGCTTTTTTTCTTTCGTTTATTATTATCCCTATTATTATTCTTTCCATAGCTCTTTAAGTTATAACTAGCTTAAGTTTTAAGGCGTTAGTAAGGCTCTCATTAAATACTTTTCTTTTCTATAGAAAATGGCATTTTACATTTCATAATCTCATTCTATTAACCAAATGCTCTGCATCTTCTGCTTATCCTTCTTTTAGTTTATTACATATATTCATTAATTCATTAACAATCTCTAGAGGCTCATCCAAAACTCTTATACATGTTTGACTATATATATATATATATATATATATATATATATATATATATATGATAAATTTTGCACATTTGAACATGTTTTTCATATCAAAATAAGCCATATATTTTACTCCCTTAGTATCTGGATTCTCTCTATACCTAGGGATCAAAGGCCCAAGGGGGAATCAACTCGAAGATAGTAGCTTCTGGTCAGCCGGGGAATCGAACCCTGATCCAAGAAACTTTGATGACAGAGACATATCATTTGTGGCTAAATGGCATGTTACTGACATCACAATTTTTCGGATCAGGGTTCGATTCTCCGGACGACCATAAGTTACTTTGAGTCGATTCCCCCTTTGGTCTCTGATCTCAAGGTATAGAGAGAATCTATATATCATGGGAGTAAAATATATGGCTTATTGGAATATATATATATATATATATATATATATATATATATATATATATATATATATATATATATATATATATAATATACTTATTTCAAAGTAGATACACAGACACATATACTTGGAAAAATAACCTATTCCTTTCCGTCAAAGCCCTCTGTGCTCTATTAATTTGTTAGATAAATTACGAACCTGTTTTGAATTAATGTAACAATTAGAAAACGTTACTTTAGAAATAAATACACGAAAACAATCATTGACACTTTCATCCTCTAGTCATCAGGAATAGATTTTCAGTAAAAAAAAAATAATTTAGATATTTGTACAAAGATTCATCTGCAATGTATCCTTCACCTGCTCATAACTTTTTTCCATTTTATCGAAATGATTTCCTCACCTAGAAACATGGATGACTCACATAACTTTACACGAGATTTTTATCAATTTTTTTTTTAAACTTCCTTTTCATTTCCGTTCCTTAAATCCTGTTCCAATATACTAATGTATTCATATCTCTTGCCATCAGTTTTGCTTTCATATCTAGCAATAATTCTCGCCTCATTTACAAAAAAAATAAAAAAGGAAGTTGATAAAAAATCTGTTCTTACTCTCTTATTTTTGTTCCTGGGTGACTAGATTTTTCTTTTCAATCTTTTCCTTATCCATCGCCGTGACTTAAAAATGTGTATACAAGTCAACTATCTATATTTCAAGTTCTTGCTCAATATTTTTTAGTTCCATTCACCTCCGTAAAACTATTCTTGGTCATGTCTACTTTCCACTGCTATTATTTCCAAATATTTTCGAAGTCTTTCACTAGATTCCGCAGTTTCTCTTAAATATTGCCAATCAAATTTATTCCATATGTAAATTCCAATCTATCCACAGTCATTTGAGACTACTTATCATTTAACAATTCTTTTTCTACCCTTTCTCAGACTTCTTACATTACTCTGTCCCCTGAAGATATTACACTATTATACAGGCAACACACACTTGTCTTAGTTCTAATTTGATAGTTAAGTAATAAGTCTTATCTGCCAATTATAAAACATTGTTTTCATTATACATACTACCAGTCAATCTTAACGAATGGCCTCCTACATCATAGGGTAGTCTTAATGTCCTCCTCATCGTATCCCTGTCAGTTCAATCATAGCTGTTTCTAGGTCCAAGTGTGCTTTATACAACTTCCAGTTACTCTAAAATAATTCATATATAATTTCTAAATCGAACATTTATCAACGCATATCATTCGCCTATATCAAAACTTGCATACTGTAAAATGGAACATCTAAATCTGCATGTGCATCTACGCCCTCTCTTTTCCTCCCATTCCTTAATGCTTTGAATGTATCTCCTAAAACAGTCACTTCAACAAAAATCCTTCAATGGATCATCACCTTTTCAGCTCTCATTGTTCAGTATAAAGATCTACTAATCTTTTATCTTTGAAAAAATCAATAACACTTCTCAATATTCAGCAGATCAATGAAGACCTGGTTTAACGTACGACTCCTATCAATAAAAAAGCTACTTAAAATCATACTATATTACTAGAGATCTAGTTTGAAAGACCCAATAATGGTTTAGTATAGCTATCCTTAATAGTTTATACGTTTTCTGTACAGTACTAAGATTTTCTTGCATAGAAAATGGTAGTATTCGCCAAATATATGCCTAACTAAATAATAAAGTAAAACCACGTGAAGCTTTGGGGGCTATGACCGTTGGTCTAAGAGCCACCGACCGGAGCCAAACCTCTGAGCAATATATGTGTGTGTGTGTGTATGTGTGTGTGTGTGTGTATGTGTGTGTGTGTGTGTGTGAACGAGGAGTAAGTAAAACATACATATAGGCTATCACTTTTCATATTTGATACGAACGTATTTGTAACATACCTTTATAGGTATTACTGTACTTACTGTCGGGGAATCCTTTCCTAGTAAAAACCAACTTATTCCTAGGGGAAAACGCCCGTTTTCTTAAAAAATGACACTTATTTTTGCCGCAAATAGAACAATACTCGAAACAAGGTAGGATGAGAGGGGTGTATGTATGATAGGGGCCACCTGTATGTATTATTGTCTAACTTTGTATACGGGAGTGTAAAGGGGGGGGGGGGTCATAGGGGGGCGTTGGCCGCCCCGTTAGGTAAGTAGGTAAGGACACGGCTTGTAGTTTAGGTTGGGGGGGGGGGGAAGGTTAGGTTAATTGGTGTCCATTTTTATTGAACGCGTGAGAAACTGTCCGATGATATTGCAAAGGCTCCGATAGATAGAATTAAAAAACTTTCTGAATAGATTGAACCCAGAAAATCTTAAAAGTCTTCCTGAATAACCCATTTTTTGTGCAACTGAAGAAGTATAGACCTAATGTGTTTCTCAAAAGCAAATTGGCTGTGAAGAATTACACTTAAATTTTTTAAGTCATAAAACGCGAATAAAATGAATTAGATTGGCCTTAAAACTCCTTTTCTCGTTTTCTATAATTATTGAAATAATAGAAAATGTAAGCAGTTTAATGGTAGATTATACAATAATACTCTCTCTCTCTCTCTCTCTCTCTCTCTCTCTCTCTCTCTCTCTCTCTCTCTCTCTCTCTCTCTCTCTCTCTTAAGATACTATTCCTAAAGTAATAATTTTAAACACTTGACTGGTCAAACAGTAATATATTGAATCTCATTTTGTCTTTGCCTACGCATACACCAAATTGTCTGGCTTATTCTTTCCACATTCTCCTCTGTCTTCATGCACCTGACAACACTGAGATCAGCAAATGAATGAATGAATGATTTAAAGATCAGCAAATGATTCTTCTTCGCTCAAGGGGTTAACTACTGCCATGTAATAATCTAGCAGAGGGGTTTCCTAATGAAAAACTTGCTTACAAATTTCTAACTAATTTTAACAATAAAATTACAAATATATCTGAAACTTTTCAACATGTTGGCTTTAAGGAAGTAGACTTGAATGAGATAAAGTCTACCGTCAGTAGAGTGAAGTTAACATATTGTAACAATGATCCTACGTTAATATCTGGCATTGTCAACAGTGACAAATGGAATCTTACAAGTGTTTTTGGATTGTAGGCCTATTAATGTCAGCACTGAGACTAAAGTCTTTCCAGAGACTGAAAAGCTAGCAGTTGTGAAGCCCGGGGTTGAGGCCAAACTCGATTCCCAATGCTTAAGTTCTTATAGACCAGTGTCTAACTTGACATTTCTATTCAAGATTATGGAAAACATAATCTTGGATCAGTTTCTTGAACATTTGCAAACGATTGATGCCCTATCAGATAATCAGTCTGCCTATAAGCGACTGTATTCGACGGAAACGGCTCTGTATTCATTATCATTAATGGAGGAAGGGAAATGTGGAATTCTTATCTTACTAGTCCTGTGTGCTGTCTTTGATACTGTGACACATAACCTACTGCTTGAGGATTGTAAATGGAGATGCATTGATTTACTTGAAGAGTCACCTTGAAAATAGAGCTTACTGCGTGCCGATTGGAAAGTCATTCTCATCTACTTAACTCCTGACATGAGGAGTTTCTCAGTGCATTAGGTCCAGCTTTACTTTACATGTATATTATTGAACTCTCACATCTGCTAAGAAAACACAGTTGATTTTAAATGGTTTGCAGATGATCCTCAGTTCTATATGTCCCTGTGTAATGTGAAAGAAACTGAAGGAAAATTAGATGAAATAATGGGCGTTGCTAAAAGTTGGATGGAGGCTACACAGCTAAAATATGATGAAGACAAATCATTATGTGTACTTGAAGGAAAGAAGAATGATCTAAGAAGACGCGACCACAACTCTACGAATGCGTAGAACCACTATTGTTATGTATTTGTACTGTAATACCATATGCGTTACGTGTATTGAAAGTAATGTTACACAGTGTTGCATTGATAGGTTTGAACGTTAATTATAAGCGTAGTAGCGTATGTTATGAAGGATTTAATAATTTATCATTTACCTCAAAGATAGGATGTGATTCTTCTTACTTATGTATTACAGTAGAGTCCAGTCTTTTAAGAGTGATGCTCATCTGTTATTTTCATAATTTGTATGCAAGATTTTTGTTTACATGATGAGAAGAGACTAGTCAGATGCCCCTCAGAACTGTTGTAGTAATGTAACTTAAGAGGAATTAAGGAATTTTATAGTACAGCAGACTTCATTATTATCAACTACAATTGGCCACATCGGACATGTAGAACATCACACTAATACACTAATATTATTCCATTTGATTGAACAGCTACAACAATGGTAAGTATTAGAAAGTCTAGATCAGCCTTGTTTTTCTAGGTTTAATTACTAGTTTTTAAGAATCATTTTGTGGCAGAATAGCCTTTGTTTTGTATTTGTTTATGTTATCTTTGAAATTTAAGTGTTTAAGTGTAAAGTGCTTAATTTAACAATTCTCAGTGTGGTTAGGCGCCTCCTCCCCGGTTGTTTATATTATCGAACTATCGTTTTAACGATTGTTTTTTTTTTACATACGAGTGTTTATGAACGCGACTTGATGTCTGGACGTTGGTGCTCGGACAGAGTTCAGTTCGGGCTTGAGCACTCCCCTGATAATATACCTTGAGCAGCATAGTGATTTGGACTCTGGATGACGATTGTTTGGCAACTTATTTGGACGATTCTTTGGATTACGCTTTTGATCCTTACATTGATCTGTTGTCTGCAGGTGCTCTTGTCACCTGCGACTCGAGCCAGTTCTGCCTTTCCCTGACGAGGAGGACTTCCCAGGGAATTGGTGCACTAACGTCTCCAATCAGCTGCTGTGGTTTTGGGAGCTTGTAAGCTCGTGAGGTGGCCAGTAGGGAGGCTGACGCCAGGTAAGACATAGGGTGTCTGATTTTCGTTTGGGATTGCTTGCCCTTTATGGTTATGCCCTGGCGTTTAGGACCTGCCCTGATAGCTGTTATGACCAGTGAATGACGGCCCTAGTGTTGTGTCTCCTCTGATTCATCCACTGAAGTGAGGAGAACTATTTACATCATTTGATCTTTTATATATTGTCATATTCAAGACGTGACCGCATAATATCTTCCAATATGTCTATTATAGACAAGGTTTTGTGTACATTAGTTTTGTGTTGATAGGTAGGATTTATGATGGTTTTTCTTGTTTTATTTACTCCGTCTTCCTTCTTTCTTGGAATTAGTATTAGGATAATTTTTTGTTCTGGCCAGCCAAATTGTTGGATCCAAGTTTATAATTGATATTTCTCTTGTCTTTGTTAGGACTTAGCTTCTTAGTTTTAGGGAATCCAGTGTGATTCAAAGGACCGTTATTTGTCCTTCCTTGTTATTAAATATGGTTATTTGTAGTTTTAACAAGGTTGATCTAAATTTTGTTATTGTTAAGTATTAAATATTGTTAAGTTTTCTTGAGTGTTTGTTTCCGCTGACCTTTAGCACTGAGTTACATTTATTACTGACAACAATTATAATAAGAACTCTTATAATAACCCTAAGGGTTATAACAATTTGGCGACCGTGACAGGATTGTTCTCAGGTGTACTCAGTGTTTTGGTCTGTGGAACAGCACTTTGTTAATTTAACAATATTTTTTTTTAGTTGTAAAGTATTACCTTTCTCCCCTGCTAATTTTGGTGCAATGGAGGGTTTTGTGTTTGACCCCGCAGAGTTTTTAGGGTCAGGTGATTGTATAAAGCATCTGCCAGTACTAAATAAGACTTGTTTAGTAAGTTGTGCCCGGTGGTTGGGTATTCCGTTGAGGGCAGCGGATACGAAAAATCAATTGTTGGTAGCTGTTAAAAGTAAAGTTGCTCAAGGTCTGGCTGAGGCTGAACATTTGGTTAGGGAGTATGAAGTTTCAGGTAGTAGTGACTCTGAGCGTGAGGGTAGTATGATTAATGATGATGACAGAATAAGTGTTAATGGAGGTCTAACTCTGTTTGAGGATCCTCCCCGGACAGGAACTATTTATGAAGGTCAGGCTAACTTGCCTCTGAAACTAAATGTTTCCACTAATCCATTCAATTCTGTAGTAAACCCTGCTCCAAAAGATCCTCAGGTTCCTGTTTGTCCTTTGGTGGAGTCCAAGGAGGACGGTGAATTTAATTTAATATGTAAACGGATAGAACTGATGAAACTGGAATTTGAAGAGAATGAGAGGGCGAGGCGGCATGAATTGGAGATGGCCAATATCAATTTAGAAATTGCTAGGCTGCAGGGCACCTCTAATCATTTTAGTACACCTCGGGGCAACTCACAGGATAAATTTAATGTAGGTGCGGCCTTGAAATTGGTGCCAGTATTTGAAGAGTTGAATGTTCCAGAATTTTTCAAGGCTTTTGAACGTGTTGCCACTCGGTTGTCTTGGCCCCCAGAAATGTGGACTGTACTAATTCAATGTAGGTTGGTGGGCAAGGCAATTAGAGTGTATAATGCCTTGGAAGAAAGTATTGCCCGTGATTACCATAAGGTTAAGGCTCTAGTCCTCAAGGCATATGATTTGGTTCCTGAGGCCTACCGCCTTAAGTTCAGAAATTTTACGAAGCAAGCCTCCCTTACTTATGTGGAATTTGCTAGGCTTAAGGAGGAACAATTTGATCAGTGGTTAAAAAGTCGCCAGGTGGTCTCTTTCTCCGCTTTGAGAGAACTCATGCTTCTAGAAGAATTCAAAAGGTCATGTAGTAAGGAATTGAAAATTTATCTAGAAGAGGTAAAAGCTTTTAATTTAAGTAATGCCGCTCAAATTGCTGACGAGTTTGTATTGACCCATCGAACTGGGTCTGGTAGTTTTGGAAATAAAGATGTGAATTTTCAATCTGCTAGGCCAGTTAATTTTCAGAGGTTGGGCTCTTTTGTGAATACTCGTGGGCAGGGTAACCCACCAGATAAAAATCATAAGCCTGATAGTAACCAGGGAAAAGACTTGAGTGGACAGGACACTCGTGTCTTTTCTGAAGATAATAGGTTTGGTTCTGGCCCAGGTAATATGAATAATAGAGGTAGGGGGACTTGTTTTTGGTGTAATAAGCAGGGACATTATCAGGCACAGTGTTATGCCAGAAGAAGGTACCTCCAAAGGAATAATAATAATCCTGTGTCACTAATATCTACTAGTAAACCTGTTATCAGCGATCCCGTAGTTGAAAACCGTCCAGTAGCTAACACTAGTAATGATGTTAGTAGCAGTAGTCAGTCTTCTAGCAGAAAGGAGGCATGACTACTTTATGATAAATATATTTGGCCTGGTAAATTAATATCTACTTCTAAAACTGTTGGTGTGAAATTTTTGAGGGACACAGGGTCAGCTCGGTCTCTGGTTTTGAAAGACACTTTGAAAAATTTAGCTGAGTATACAGGAAATTTTGTTGTTCTGGGAGGGTTCCCGAACACTGTTGTTTCGGCTCCGTTAGTGGAGGTCAGATTGTCTTTCCCTGGTTATGATAAAGTGACAGAATTAGCAGTTGTTGAGTCTCTCCCTATTCCTGGAATTGACGGCATTTTGGGTAACGATATGTTAAATACAAAAGGACAAGAGTTGTTCCCCATATTGTCTGTGCATGCCTGTCCTGTTGCAGTAACAACCCGGGCAGCAGTAAAGGCTGCAAATTTAATTGATAATGACGAAGATTTAATCTTAAGTAGTTTAGAAGTAGACATAGAGAGGCCCGGGTCTGTAGATAGTAGTGGTAATAGTGTGGTTAGCAATGTTTTGAGACCTGATTGGGACAGGTCTTCATTTATTGAAGCTCAGAAAAAGGAATTTAATTTTGATTTGGGTGACACTGCAGATTTGACTAAACCCAGGTTTTGTGTGATCAATGGTTTACTATACCGGATTAGTCGTCCTTTAACTGATAATCTGAGCAAGACGTCTCGTATTGAACAAATTGTTGTCCCATCTCAATTCCGTAGGTCTGTCTTGAGTCTTGCACATGATGATTCTTTTTCTGGCCACTTCGGTGTATGTAAAACTTTTCGAAAGTTAGCAGAATGTTTTTGGTGGCCAGGATTAAAATCATCTGTGAAACAATTTATTAATGAATGTGAGGTTTGTCAAGTGATGGGGAAACCCAACCAAATTATTCCTAAAGCTCCCTTAAATCCAATTCCTGCGATAGGTGAGCCTTTTGTGGAATTAGTTATTGATGTGGTTGGGCCTTTGCCTAAAACTAAGTCTGGGTTTACCCATCTCTTGACAATTATGGATAGAGCATCTCGATTCCCTGAGGCCTTCCCAATGAGAAGGATAACCTCTAAGGTTGTATTTGACAAACTAATTGAATTTTTTTCCAGGTATGGTCTCCCTCGTACTATTCAAACTGACTGCGGTACAAATTTTACTAGCAAGGTATTTAAAGGTAAATGTGCAGAACTGGCCATTCAGCACAAGACCAGTGTACCATATCATCCGGAGAGTCAGGGCCTGGTTGAAAGGTTCCATCAGACCCTTAAATCTATTTTGAAAAAGTATTGTTATGAACAAGGGGAGGAATGGGATAAAGGGCTTCCCTTTGCTCTCTTTGCTCTAAGAAATCATCCAAATTCTTCAACTGGTGTAGCTCCTTTCGAACTGGTATTTGGACACAAAGTACGTGGGCCTTTGGAGATTTTTCATGAGGTGCTTGAGACTGATCGAGGTGGGAATGCAAACGTAGGAGACTTTGTGGAGGACTTGAGAAAAAAATTATCTAGAGCCTGGAAATTTGCCAGAGAAAATTTGGCTAGTTCTCAGGCTGCTATGAAATTAAATTTTGATAGGAAATCTAAAGCACGGTCGTTTGAGCCCGGAGAATTAGTTTTAGTTTTAAGTACTGACTCTGACAATTTCCTTGAACCAAGATATAAGGGACCCTGGAAGGTGTTGAGGAAGTTGTCGGAGGTGAATTATGAAATAGAGGCTCCTGGGACCAAACGGAAGTGCAGAATATTCCATATAAATAGGTTAAAACTCTATACTTCTAATAGACATGATCCTCTTGCTATTGTTTATGAGCCTGTGGTTGAAAGTATGGCTTTACCTTCAGAGGATTTGGAGGATTTGATTTGTCAGGTGTCTTCTGATGCTCTTTTTGATAATATTCAAAATTTAGAAGTTTTGAAGGAAGGGCTGGGGCATCTGGAGATTGCTCAAAGGAGGGATGTAATTAATTTAATTTCTTCTTTTCCAGATTTATTTCGGAATTCTCCAGGTCGAACTAATTTTCTTGAGCATGATGTAGACGTGGGTAATGCTTCTCCTGTGAAACAGAGTCCTTATCGGCTGAATCCCATTAAGAGGGATATAGTTGATAAGGAGATTAAATATATGCTGGAACACGATCTCATCCAACCTTCCGTTAGTCCATGGAGCTCCCCGATAGTCCTGGTTAAGAAGTCCGACGGAAAGTTCCGTATGTGTGTGGACTACCGTAAGGTTAACACACATACTAAGAATGACTCTTTTCCTTTGCCTCGGATAGATGACTGTCTCGATCACATAGGGGCTGCTAAGTTCATTACGAAATTGGATTTATTGAAAGGGTACTGGCAGGTTCCCCTGTCTGATCGAGCAAGAGAGATCTCTGCATTTGTAACTCCCTTTGGGCTTTACGAGTGTAAAGTAATGCCCTTTGGGATGAAAAATGCCGCGTGTACTTTCCAGAGGCTTATGAATAGGGTCATTTGTGGTTTAAAGGGAACTGAAATTTATATCGATGACTTGGTTGTATATAGTGATGATTGGAGTACGCACATGGCGAGATTGCGTAAGGTATTTGAGGCCCTTAAATTTGCAGGTTTGGTTATTAATTTAGCAAAATGTGAATTTGGTAAGGCAAAAGTTTGTTATTTGGGTCACGAGGTTGGTTTGGGTCAGGTGGCACCCAAACAAGCCAACCTTGAGGCTATCGTGCATTTAAAGAGGCCGTGCAATGTCAGAGAAGTTCGGCGAGTGCTGGGCATGACTGGTTATTATCGCAGATTCGTGCGAAATTTCTCGGACATTGCTCAGCCACTTACCAAGTTGTTGGAGAAAGGGCAGAAGTTTATGTGGTCTCCTCAGTGTGAGGAAGCACTTCTTAAACTTAAGATGGTATTAGTATCTAATCCAATATTGACTTCTCCTAATTTCCAGAGACCTTTTATTATTGCAGTGGATGCCAGTGACATAGGTATTGGGGGTGTCCTTTTTCAAAGGAACGATATAGGAGAGGTTCATCCTGTATCGTATTATAGCCGAAAGCTACTGGCCGCCGAGAGAAAATATTCCACCATTGAAAAGGAGGCCCTCGCCTTGGTGCGTACTCTTGTGCATTTTAAGCCTTATGTAACAAATTTTTCTTATCCCATAGAAGTATGGACAGATCACAATCCACTGGTTTTCATCGAGCGCATGAAAGGTGCCAACCAAAGAATTTTACGTTGGGCTCTGCAATTGCAAGAATTCTCGCTTGTGATTAAACACGTTAAAGGATCGGAGAATCGAATTCCCGATGCCCTTTCAAGAATATAGATTTGATCACGACTTGGCCCCCCTCCCCTCGCCCTTCTCGTCTCTTCAATTGGTTTGCGTTATTCTTAGAGATGTAAGGATGAGTAGGAGTGTGTTTTTCGCTGGGAGTTTGGTTTGTTAGTCATTAGGTTTTCTTAGTGAGGTATTTTATAATTTGTCTGTTTTCTTTTGAACCAAAGTAAAGCCTGTAGTGACCAAAGTGTGGGCGGTCATACTGTGGTAGTGTCTGTTATGTGTAAACTCAATGTTATTGGCTGAATTTGAGACAGTCAGTGTCTGGTGGTTAATATTTTGTGGTAATTTGACCTTATGGTTTATTTTTCATTTATGTTTTCTCTATTGTTTAGGCTGGTAAATTTTCTTTGTGACAATTCAGTTTTTAAAATTCATTGGTTGTAGTGTTGTTCATGAGAATTGTTATTTCAGGTTTCACCCTGAGACTTTACTTTGTCTTAAGAGTGATGTGTTAATCATTTTCTCTTTACAGGTTTCATGTTTTGTATAAAAAAAAAAAAAAATTTATTGGAATTTTTTGTTTTGTTTTTGGGGAGGAAGGTATTAGAAAGTCTAGATCAGCCTTGTTTTTCTAGGTTTAATTACTAGTTTTTAAGAATCATTTTGTGGCAGAATAGCCTTTGTTTTGTATTTGTTTATGTTATCTTTGAAATTTAAGTGTTTAAGTGTAAAGTGCTTAATTTAACAATTCTCAGTGTGGTTAGGCGCCTCCTCCCCGGTTGTTTATATTATCGAACTATCGTTTTAACGATTGTTTTTTTTTTACATACGAGTGTTTATGAACGCGACTTGATGTCTGGACGTTGGTGCTCGGACAGAGTTCAGTTCGGGCTTGAGCACTCCCCTGATAATATACCTTGAGCAGCATAGTGATTTGGACTCTGGATGACGATTGTTTGGCAACTTATTTGGACGATTCTTTGGATTACGCTTTTGATCCTTACATTGATCTGTTGTCTGCAGGTGCTCTTGTCACCTGCGACTCGAGCCAGTTCTGCCTTTCCCTGACGAGGAGGACTTCCCAGGGAATTGGTGCACTAACGTCTCCAATCAGCTGCTGTGGTTTTGGGAGCTTGTAAGCTCGTGAGGTGGCCAGTAGGGAGGCTGACGCCAGGTAAGACATAGGGTGTCTGATTTTCGTTTGGGATTGCTTGCCCTTTATGGTTATGCCCTGGCGTTTAGGACCTGCCCTGATAGCTGTTATGACCAGTGAATGACGGCCCTAGTGTTGTGTCTCCTCTGATTCATCCACTGAAGTGAGGAGAACTATTTACATCATTTGATCTTTTATATATTGTCATATTCAAGACGTGACCGCATAATATCTTCCAATATGTCTATTATAGACAAGGTTTTGTGTACATTAGTTTTGTGTTGATAGGTAGGATTTATGATGGTTTTTCTTGTTTTATTTACTCCGTCTTCCTTCTTTCTTGGAATTAGTATTAGGATAATTTTTTGTTCTGGCCAGCCAAATTGTTGGATCCAAGTTTATAATTGATATTTCTCTTGTCTTTGTTAGGACTTAGCTTCTTAGTTTTAGGGAATCCAGTGTGATTCAAAGGACCGTTATTTGTCCTTCCTTGTTATTAAATATGGTTATTTGTAGTTTTAACAAGGTTGATCTAAATTTTGTTATTGTTAAGTATTAAATATTGTTAAGTTTTCTTGAGTGTTTGTTTCCGCTGACCTTTAGCACTGAGTTACATTTATTACTGACAACAATTATAATAAGAACTCTTATAATAACCCTAAGGGTTATAACAGTAAGGAATCTGTAGTCGATACAACTATGGTAGTAAAAAATGTGATCAGAGACTTAGGAGTCCTAATTGGTTGTCATCTGTTTTTTCATGATCAGATTAATAATGTAAGGGCAGCTGGAAATCATCTAAAGAATATTGCTTTCATTAAGAAATATTTGGATGACAAAACTATAAAAATGCTTGCCCAGAACTATGTTATCTCCCAGCTGGATTATTGCAAATCACTTTACTTTGGACTACCCAACTATTTTCTAAAAATAACTCCATGATATCAAGAACAAAGCTGCAATCAAAGGTTTACCTCGACGAGAAAGGATTACACCAGTATTAATAGGTCTACATTGGCTGCCAGTAAAGGCAAGAAGTATTTACAAGATATGTCTTATGACCTACTAAGCGCTACAATTTGGAAAACCAAATTACTTGAATGAATTAATAAATGGCTTTCCCATTGACACTTCTATGACTTCAAGACAGCGTAGCCGTAGACGCCATAGATTGAATTAGCAGAGATGTAATTTAGATGTTGGTTTTAGAGCGTTTGCATCATGTGCACCAAGAATCTATGATAAGCTGCCTGAAAATCTCAAAAACAGTGAAAGTCGGCAGAGTTTCAAGAAGAAATTAAAAACCCACTTATTCACAGAATGCTACGACTTGAATGAAAAGTGCATCAGACAAGAATATAGACGTTAACTAAAATATGTACGAGGGAGGCCCTACGGAGCACTGCACCAGCATCTGAGCCAGGCCTTGAAGGCTACTCACAAGCAACAAGAAAGTACTTTCCCGTTGGTAAGGGTAGAAGCAGCTCTTCTAGTAGAAAGACACTCCAAAATCAAACCATTGTTCTCTAGTCTTGGGTAGTGGCATCGCCTCTGTACCATGGCCGTCCACTGTCTTGGATTAGAGTTATCTTGCTTGATGGTACACTTGGGTAAGGTGTTTTATCATATTTTTCCTCCTTTTTTTTTTTTTTAAGTTATTATGGTTTATAAATGAAAGGTTTAATATGATTTCTTCCTGTTCTTAAAATATTTTATTTTAATTGTTTATTACTTCTCTTGTAGTTTATCTATTTCCTTGTTTTTCCTTCCTCACTGGGCTATTTTTCCCTGTTGAAGCCCTTGTGCTTATAGCCTCTTGCTTTTCCAGCTAAGTTTATAACGTGTCTTGTAATAATAACAATAATAATAACAATAATACTAATCATAATAATAGTAATAATAATAATGATGATGATGATAAATAATAATAATAATAATAATAACAATAATAATAATAATAATAATAATAATAATAATAATAATAATAATAATAATATGGAACTGGAGAATTACAACAACGCCAAACATTCTTTTATCTATTTTCATCACCAATAAACAACAACGTTTTAAACATCTCTGTGTTCGTAACCATGTTCCTGGGTAAAAGAAAGTAAAATAATATAGAACAAGCTGTACATAAATATTGTAAACAAGTGAAATTTAGACTGGGGAATGGCATATACAGGGAATTTTCAACGGGAATTTCTTGGTTAAGTTGAAGTTTTTCAGATTTTATAAATATTGACTCTGTAATTCTTAGTTTATTTTCATTTGAGCCTCTGTATAATATTGAAAAGTTATCCAATGAGAGACTCATATGAAAATGAGATAAGAATATCCGAGTTAATCTTTATAAAATATAAATCAACACAACTTAATTATGAAATTTATAGTTTCCCGTTGAAAATTGCCTAAATATGCCTTTTCCAATTCTAAATTTTACTTGCTTACAATATTCATGTACACCTTGCTCTATTTCATTTTACTTTATTTTACCCAGGAACATGGTTATAAACACAGAGGTGTTTGAAATGTTGCTGTTTATTGGTGATGGAAATAAATATAAGAATGTTTGGCGTTGTCGTAATTCTCCAGTTCCTTATTAAACTGAGGTTCCCTCACACCCGCTCAGTATCGGATAATAATAATAATAATAATAATAATAATAATAATAATAATAATAATAATAATAATAATAATAATAATAATAATAATAAGGTAAAGAACACAATGAGAATTCTCACGGTTACTGTAAAATTTGAAACAAAATGGAAAATTTCCAAAGATTAATGACTCTGTTCTTCAAATTAAAAGGAAACTTCTATATATGGATACCTTAAGCGTGCGCTCCTTGATATGATTTGATAAATTTCTCAAGGAAAAGACAATATTCCCCAAGAAACATTAATTTATATCGTATGCGTTTATTGAACAGATTTTTAAGAGCAACAACTGAGTAGCGTTCTGGCGAAGAGGGAGTTTTCCACCAAACATAATTTCTTGATAAATATTTTTCTTTACTCACAGATTAAGAAAAAAAAATCCCATGTAAAAAGAAATTCTTCTTCCCGGATGATTTTAGTTTACTCAAGGAAGAATGCATAATTTTCCTAATAAAATCAATAACTTTTTTAATCAACTAGATATATGTCTCGAGTTTGAATCAAAAGTTTTTCAAGTCGAAAAAGTCCTACATTTGAAACCTAATTTTTCAAATGCTTAGGCAATGGTCCAAGGAAATTTTACTTTTTAAAAGAAAGGCTCTATTTCTTAACAACAAATTTAAATTAATATAGTAATTTAGGGTTTATTAAATAGTGGAAGGAACTCAAGAATAATCTCAATTGAATTTTCAATTCTTTTGGGAATAAGTGATTTACGGGCAAAACCTCTCGAAATCATTATGGCCAGAGAAAAAAAAACTGTTAAATAAAAGCTTAAGTAGACCTCTTGTTATGACCATTATGATTTTGTCGAATGTTCATAAAAATCTATATGAAACAAGAACTATCTAGAATAACAAAAGCAGTTCGTGGCAATCAAACTGTGTCTCAAGAATACAGATAAGAAGAAACAAAAGGACTGGTATTTAAATGAAAGATTTGGTTTTGTGGGAAGAATGAGTCAATGGATATGTGCAAAGAAATTTGTGACCTATTCCCAAATCATGAAAGCAAAACATATCTTTTGCTATTAATAATGATACCTCAAACTTTGGTAGAGAAAGAGTTACTAGAAATATTGTTTGAATTTTAAATACAATTACCAGGAAGCAGCCACAATGCTGGACCACTTCTATGGATTTTATTTTTCCCTTTTCGTCAATACTAATTATATACTCATTAGAATATGAAATATATTTTGCTTCATATCACAGGCTATGAATGTTAATGTCAGGGCAGCCGGTACTGTATCACATAGATACCTTGAATATCTCATTCGACAAACGCATCATAGTGTTAATATTTTTGTTAACATGCTCTGCTGAAGTAATATATTGGTTTATGGTGTCCTTTTCTTTCCCCTGAATGTGTGCATAACTGTAAAAGAGAGAACATTATCACAAAGGAAGTGTATTCGTCCACCAAGTTTAAATAGAGTGACAAAATCTTGTTGGCCCCTTTTCAATGAGACAAGGTCAAAGGAACAAACAGAAAATAAGAGGAAATTTATAAAGAATTCAAAACTTTTTGGAACTGTCGGTCCATTTGATAACATCCCTGCCTATTGTACCAAAAAGGCTGAACGTAATTTAAAAAGTAAAAATCAAATCTAAAGCATTTTTTTTTCTTTTTGCTGCTCGGATGATTAACAGAATTCTACTGAGAAGGATTTTTGTTGGCATAACCAACATATTTACCATTACTGAAAAAAGCTGAAAAGTAGGCTAATGAATTCTTTTACAATGTTTTAAAAACAAGTAACTGAACTTTTAGATAGAGAACTTGTCCAGTGAAAATATTTGATCACAACAGAAAAGCAATCAAAAGACACTTTCAATCAAGTATAGAAAGATCAAAACTATTATTGATTTTTGACTACATCTCAGGGATTCATCTTTATGGCATAATAATCACACAAAACCTCTCAAGAAGATCAAATTCTTAGTAATAATACGAGACGTTTAGTGTCTTATTACATCAACTGGCCACACCCACCTCAAAGCAATTGCCTACACTGATATGAACAGAGCTTACACAATTTTAACCAGGTCAGAAAAGATGGAATTTCTTAAGATGTCTAGTTACATTACATTCGTTAATAACAATTTCATCGGGATTTCGATGTAATCGATTTTAATTCTTTGCGTTTCATTAATTTATTTTTCGAAAATGAAAATAAGAAAAACAATGTAGCTTTCTTAGTAATATAGAGACATTTATCGTTAAAGTTTCTCCAATTAGCTTAAATATCATCAGCTTTAACGTGATTTACGAAAAACATGATTATTCATTTCTGTCTCACCTTCAATGACCCACTGTAAGATCTTGAATAGATTTGCGCAATTATTTCAGACTTTGAAGAATTTCCGCCCCAATGCTTCCAACTTCCTCGAGGTGCAATGAAGGAGAGAAAAAAAGGTGTAGACCTGGTGTCACCGCGATAAAAATGAGTACCTCCAAGGTTGAGCACACCTTTGTGGACCAGTTCTCCCTCAATTGCTTGTCTATAAGGAATAAATTTAAGGTCACATTTTCTCTCTCTCTCTCTCTCTCTCTCTCTCTCTCTCTCTCTCTCTCTCTCTCTCTCTCTCTCTCTCTCTCTCTCTCTCTCTCTCTTCTCGAGTGTAGCAAAAGGTCTCTATTCATGCATTGATCTTTGTACTCCTTTTGGAAGAAAATCTTGGTATCTCCTTTATATATGTCTTGAAAGTTAGCGTTAGATTTCAGGTATCTACAAGGAGAAATATTCTTAATTGTTTATCTTATTATCTAATTAGAGTTTAAACAATTCATATTACTGTATTTCGTTAACATAATTTTTTTCTAAGTTAGGTAAAGCATTTATGAATGCTACTTCAAATTTCGAAAAAATAGTAATAAGTAATATATACAGTATAATATATATATATATATATATATATATATATATATATATATATATATATATATATATCCACACATATATATGTATATATATATACATATACATACATACGTATATATTGATTTATTGATTGTTGAAAGTTTTCAAGGAAGTAATGAAAATTACAAGGTAGAACATGCTAAGTATTCCAGTATTGATAGTGAAGTCAAAATAAAATCCACGAATGACTGGATATATTATTTGGACAGGAAAGCAGACGAGGCTGACAAATATGAATTCAGGCAGCGGTTATGGTGTAAGAATTTCTCATAGCATTATTAATGGAATCTCTACGGGGGCAAAGAAGAAGAAGCATAAGCCCATCAAAAGGAGGGATGGATCTGTTATAACAACAGAAGATGAAGAAAGGTAACGTTAGATGGAACACTTTAGAGAGGTTATGAATAGGGTATTTGAAATGAATAAATTGATTGATATACTTGAAGCTGATGAAGACACTGATGTGCCCATGAATGAATTCAGGGTGTTGGAAGTCAAAAGATATTATTAAAACAGTCAATTTTTCAGAATGTGGCATAAAGAAACAAAATTAGATGAATGGCTAAAAAAAGGGAACCTAAGTGATTGTAATAATTACAGAGGCATCATACTTACGTCAGTTGTCATGAAACATGCTTATTCTGAGGGGACTAGAGAGAAGAATGATGAAAATCTGAGATGAACAAGCAGGATTTTTAAAAGGTAAAACTTGTACTAACCAAATGCGTAGAGTATAGAAAACCACTTTTGATGGCATTTGTAGACAATGAAAAAGACTTTGATAGTGTGCACCAGCCAATTTATTGGAGAGTCTTGCGTTAATATGGAATTCCTCATAAATAAGTAATTTGATTAAGTCGGTTCATGAGCATAGCAAGTGCAAAGTTAATGTTAATGGGGTCCTGTCAAAAGAATTTACAGTGAACAGTGGAATACTCCAAGGGGAGGTGTTGTCACCTATGTCGTTTATCCTCCTCGTGGATTTTGTAACGCGTAGAACAGTTGGAAATGGGGGAGAAGGATCAAGATGAGGGGTTGATGTAGATGGTTTTGGCATACTCTTCGCACTCCTCCAGAGAGATTAGTTCACCAAACATTTATCTGGGCTACACCAGGTACGAGAGGAGTTGGAAGACCCAGGCCCACATGGCTGAGGGCTATGAAGCGTGAAGCAGGAGATGGTGAATGGAGAAGTATTGAATTAAAACCTCAAGATAGAGACGACTTGCGAAATCTAACCGAGTTACTTTACGTCAATGGGTGTAGATGATGATGATGATGATGATATATATATATATATATATATATATATATATATATATATATATATATATATATATATATATATATAAATATATATATATACATATATATACACATATATATATATATATATATATATATATATATACATATATATATATATATATACACAGTATACATATATATATATATATGTGTGTGTGTGTGTTTGTGTGATATTTGCTAGCTTAATGATTGCTGTATAGATGAATATATACAGGAAATCATAAAATTCAAAATAAAAGGACATTTACATTTCTTCTAACACAGATAAATATAGTCTTTAGAAACATTGACTTTAAATCTATTTAATTTTATCAATTATATTCAATACATGTAAAAGATAGTTTATAATTCTACGATCAAAGAGCTATTGTAATTTGCAATGATAATTTGTGAAAAAAAAAATCAGTAAAACATAGTTTTGAAAATTTCGATGCTCTTAAATGTTTCAATTACTGAGTAGATGAAAGTAAAATTGGGAAAGTATGTGTGCTTGAAGAGGGACTGTTGTCCTTCTGAGTGAAAGTAGATTTTTGTTTGAAAGTTAAGGAATAAAAATCAATATTATGTGCTGTTGAATGGGAACTCCCAAAATGCTTTTCATTATTTCTTAAATGACATATGTTTTTGTGTAAGTAAACCCTCTGAGACGTATATAC
Organism: Palaemon carinicauda; assembly: GCF_036898095.1. NCBI lineage: Eukaryota > Metazoa > Arthropoda > Malacostraca > Decapoda > Palaemonidae > Palaemon > Palaemon carinicauda. The sequence continues at coordinate 36,620,967 of NC_090761.1, forward strand.
TTTCAAGATTGTCACTACGAACTTAAAATAACAGAAAATGAAGCAAATGAAACCTACATTCTTATTACTTTCGGAATTCATTCTGACATTTTTCTCAACGATGCGAACCTTAATCGTTTACTTTGGAGGAATATCCCGATGTTTTGTCAAGGTGTCCGATATAGAATATCCAAAATTGCAGATACCATTATTTTGCTTATAAGTCAATCATTTTGAATTACCTTCTCCATTAACCATTACTTTCATCAATTTAAAACACGAACGGTAAAGTTGTGAACGGTTCAGCTCATCATTTAACCTTTGAACAATGAGGTCAAGGACTCTGACCCCTTGTCTCTCTCTCTCTCTCTCTCTCTCTCTCTCTCTCTCTCTCTCTCTCTCTACTATGATCTAAGATATACTAGAATACAGTTTAGGCAGTAATAAACTTAGCAATGACAGACAGATACACTTGTAGTTTGATAAACTTCATTGAATATGATCTAATGAGTAATAGCATAATCTCATTTCTTGATATTTCGGGAAAATTAGACACAAAGTAAAAGGGTAAATCTAGCTGAACTTTAATATTATGTCTGAAAATTAGCTAAAATTCATATATGATTAATTATCTAAATTATATTAATGGGATTCATTTACTGATTAATCAAATGCTGCAATACTGTTTATTAGATTATTAACAAATTTCAGTATGAAAGAAATACATGAATCATTCTTAACTGTTGATCAATTCTACTTATATGAAACTGTCACTTTTAAACAAGTAGGAAAGTAAAAGAAGATTACACATAAACAAAAAGGAAAGTCTCACAGGATAACTTTCCCTTTTTATTTTTTTTAAAGCCGGTGTACTCTAAACTTTCCTATATTGCATATCACAGAATTTACCAAGCTTCCTAAATTATTTATTATTCAATATTAAAGCTTCCTAAATTATTTGTCATTCAATATTATAGTTACAGATTTATAAAGATAAAATCTTTTGACTACCATAACTGAAAATAAGAGAAGCATTAAGAAAATGTCGTTTATCCCGTTAGGTCTCCTACCTGTAACTTTTACTTTTGCTGCGTAACCTTGCCACATCCAAAGGGACCAATTCTTGTTTTTCTCTTCTATTTGATTAAGGAAACGAACATAGATAATCATTCAGAAATTATCTATCATTATAATGTCATTGGTAAGCAACCGGTACGATATTAAACTAAATAAGAAAAGTCTCATTAACGAGAATCCTGCCATGCAAAAGAATAGTGACGCCACGAGAAGCCGGTAATAATAGTAACGCTGTTTTTCTAGTCTCCCGATTTGAAAGTTGAGCAATTGTTGGAGACTGAGAGGGAAGTTGTTGGGGAAAAGAGGGAGAGAAGTAAGAAAAAAAGAGCAAGGGAACGCAGGAGACTTGGACAAGAGTCTACGAATGGTAGGAGACTTAGTATGAAGATGTGGTTCAAAGTGTTAGTAACGTTCGCCATCGTGGTCTCTGGTATGTATGGTTGATCGTTGGATCATTTCATTTGGCAATATTTGTGTTTTCTGTTTATGGTACTGTGTATTTTACTAGTGTTTTAAGAATAATTATGAACATATACATACACAAACACACACATGTGAGTGTGTGTACATGTATATGTGTATGTACTGTACAATGTGCTTGTATGTATCAATGTGTAATATAATCACTTACAAATATTTAGGGTTCAAGCTAACCCCATCCTGGAACGCCCTACATAATAAAAAATAAAAAATAAAATTACCTGTATTTATTGAAATTTCTACAATATCTGATAGCATATATAATTATCTTCTATTATGTCTTTGTCATTGTTATAAATTCTTCATCATTTTATGCTAATATTTAACTTTTTGCTATTCAGTCTAAGTTCAAAAGAGTAAGCCAGTAATATAAATGCAAATTAAATATTGCATGTAATATGCATGTACGAAAATATACATACATATATTTCATACATACATATATATATATATATATGTGTGTGTGTGTGTGTGTGTGTATCTGTGTGTGTAGCTCATGTATTTAGGCTATGAATGTGTATATACAGATATATTTGCAAGCATATAAATATATATATATTTTTATTTGCATTTCAACTTCTATAGTCCTTAAGGGAAACTTATATATATATATATATATATATATATACACATATATATGTATATAATATATATATATATATATATATATATACAGCATATATATGTGTATATATATGCATTATATATATTTATATATACATACATACATACATACATATATATATATATATATATATATATATATATATATATATATATATATATATATATATATACACTGAAAAGAAGATTTCTCAATGTTACGGAAGAGAAATTGAAACATACTGTATAAGAACACTCCATGCTATTAGAAAGTTTGAGTGATAAACGAAACGTAGAAGAGAAAGGAGAAAAGAGAAAGGGAGGCTCCATAATAATAAGGAAGGGAAAAGAGAAGGTATACAATCTTTTGGGGGCCATGGTTTCATGATTTTGATTTGAGGCTCCACGTTAACCATTCTCTCTCTCTCTCTCTCTCTCTCTCTCTCTCTCTCTCTCTCTCTCTCTCTCTCTCTCTCTCTCTCTCTCTCTCTCACTCTCTCTCTCTCTCTCTCTCAAACAAACAAACAAACAAACACACATAACCTCACGCGCATTTATAACATTAAAAGAAACATTAAGAAATCGCGAGTTCTTGTTATCATTTGTATTATTACTGTTCATGTTACTTCTCGTTAACTTTACTAATAATCGTGTAAAAAATTACTTGAACCTAAATAGAACATTGTTAAGGGAGAGAGAGAACTTTTTTCATAAATTTATTATGATGTTCATGTTTTTCTCATTGTCTTGAGTTGAATATTAACGTAAATACGTTCAAGTAGAAAGTAGGTAAATTGGTAAAATTTCCTATTATTATTATTATTATTATTATTATTATTATTATTATTATTATTATCATTATTATTATTATTATTATTATTATCATCATAACTATTATGGAAGCTGTATATGAACACCATAGACTTTCACAATAAACTTCCACAGAATAGAATCATCACAAGATAAAAGAAACGAGAATAAGAAGAAATTAGTAGTTAATGAGACAAATATAGAAAATCAGCATTTACATATAATGCCAGTCATCCAATTCAAATTAATGGTGCATTTCCCCTCTGGCATTATTTAGACACTGATACTGAGGTAAAAAGAGTAAAACTAAAAATGTATGGAGAAATAAGTATTTCTCTCAAATGAGAGGCTGAGGAAGAAGGCATAGAAATTTTTTTTTTTCATCGGGGATGAAAGAAGCAAGAAAAACAAGGAAGAAGGAAAAAAGACCGGAGATTTAACTTTATTAGTGGATTGTTTTCTTCTTATTAGTGTCATTTTTACTTATAGAATTGGATCGATATTGGAAGGTTAGTCACCTAAAACAATACATAACTCTTTTACAAATGATAGTAATCTTTCACTTTATTTTTAAGATACTTATAATTCTATAAAACAGTAAATCATGTATTTAAGTAAAAAAGTTACTTTTTATCTTTCAATTTCTGTTTTATCCATTTTTTTAATGATCTACATATATGGAAAAAACAGGGTGAATCCTAACATATACAAATTCACTTACAGCTATTCGAAAGCCTAAGGCATCGCATGACTCTAGTGACATACAGTAAGGTCATAGAGTGACCTTTCTCCGGCGCCGAGTAACCTCATGACCTTTTGTAATTTCTTTACTGGATGGCCTTCTCCTTTAACCACTATTCCAATAACAGTGATTCAGTTTAAACGAGAAAAACCGGGTGGAAGTTATCCTCCTTGGGGGGTTTACAAAAATGAAGCAATAGATCCTTATTAAGTTCATGTATATTATGTCAACTTATTGAAAATTTTAAAGTAATGTTCTAATTTCTTTTGAAACCAACACATTTTATTTATCCTTTATTCCATTCTCTATACATCTATAGTTTTTCGAAGGAATTTTACTTAAGTAATCTAATGAACGTTGAGTTTCATAAAAGAGACGAAACAAGAAATTCACCTTTGATTTTTCATCTACTTTTCCTGATATATGAGGAGTTTAATGATCAGTATTCATTGCACATAATTGGCAATGATGAAATCAGTAGTAATTTTATCAATACAGATAAAAGCAAGAATAAAAAATAAAAAAAATAAAGTGTTCGTACGCCAAAAAAAAAAATGTATGATTATTGAGTCGGAAGTGTTTGGAGGTAGGAGGAAGTGAGCCCTGGAAAGTACTCGGTTGAGAAAGTGGAAAAACACCCAAATAAAAGGACTATCAAAACACTTGAAAAAGCAAGCCTATGTTTAAGGAGGTAATGCAATGATCCCCGCACTCATGGCTTACAATCCTTAGATGGCGAGTCGCCAACCCAACACAAGGAGCCGGGCGGCGACCCATGTCACCGGAAAACGGAAAAAAATATCAAAAGTATGAATTTGGGTTTAGGGTGTTAGGCTTATGCTCAAGTGCTAGGGCCTGGAAAGTAATTCTGGACCGAGGTAGCCATTACTGAAAAATGTTAGCGAGATATAATAGAAGACTCAAATGGACGTTGAGACGAAAAACCTACTGAGCTTGTCGTACGGTTTAGCTCCTTCAATTACTTAGAAAATGAATACTGAAGACCTCAGGCATTGGGAGATTATGCAGCCGGTAGGAAACCGTACTAATATATTTTCTAATCTTGCATCTATATCATCGCTGAAGCCTTCTATTCCTAAGGATATGTATAATTTACCTAATTCTAACAGTGATAGAAAATGTCATAAAAACACCAACGAAAATATACAACACCCCTCCCTCCAAACGGGGTCTCCTCGACGAACTCACCTTGGAAACAGCTCTTTCATTTTGCATCCACAGTAGGATCCAAGATGGATGAAACCTGAAGAGCGTGAACTTAAAGCCAAATCTTTAAAACTGGTTTTAAAAGCTGGGAGAAGGGAGAAGTGGGAGGATGGGGGAGAGGAGCCAAGGTAGAAGGTTGGTTTTAACCAACGGGTTTGATGGAACTGGGCAGTCAGGCCATGGGGAAAGGGGAGGGGGTGGCAGTTGAGATACCTTGCACATACTCACAGTACTTTCACCGTTCCTCCACCTCTCATGACCTGTGCAGAATGAGAGAGAGAGAGAGAGAGAGAGAGAGAGAGAGAGAGAGAGAGAGAGAGAGAGAGAGAGAGAGAGAGAGAAATATAAAAGCCGGTTGTGCATATTGGGCAAACATGATTATGTACAGGTTTGGGCAATGCAGGAGAGAACGGTACCATCAAGGTTATCAACTACTCAGAAAAAAAAAATACTCTGAGTCAACAAGTTTCCATTTGTATTGCTTGGAAGGTCTCCCTGTTAAGGGCAGTTCCAAGTAAATCTCAACAATGTTGAAAAGTCTCCTGGTGACATTCACCAAAATAAATCTCAACTTTACGAAACGAAGATTGTGGTTATGCAATCATATATTTCACAGCAAACAAAATTAATCCTACGAAAACCATTGGGGACGTTATGATGACATTATTTTCATTTTAAATAAAGATTAGAAATAGAAAAATAGTGAATCTTAATAAACCTTATGGGATCATACTGCTTCATTGTTTAATATCAGAAGACTTTTAGTAACCATTTACAGATTAGGTGGATCTGGGGGGTGGAGGTAGGTTGCGAGGTAATCGCTGTCTTGGACCTACAGTTGTACACACACACACACACACACACACACACACACACACACACACACACATATATATATATATATATATATATATATATATATATATATATATACTGTATATTCAGCAGCCATTACTGGTCCACTGTAGAAAAAAGGCCGGCCTCAGTTCGTCAATTTATCGTCTCCTCTTCCTTCTCCTGTTTCTTTTGCAAAATCTAAGGATCCATTCTGTTATACTTAATGTACTTCGATTATTTTTCATTCACACACACATACACATACACACACACACATATATATATATATATATATATATATATATATATATATATATATATATATATATATATGATTTCTTTTATTATCACCCCGAACTTTGTTGGTCATAATCTCTCTCTCTCTCTCTCTCTCTCTCTCTCTCTCTCTCTCTCTCTCTCTCTCTCTCTCTCTCTCTTGATACACGACAACAAAAACCCTAACAGGATTACTTGTTCTATTTTATCTGGCTTCATGATTTGAATAAATCATTCCTTCACAAAGGAAATACTGAGTTAAGTTTTATCTATGTTCTCAGCTTTTTAGGCGACGACGAAAAAAAAAACAATATTCACGACTATCGTTTATTTGTTTTTGGCCATAAAAATAATCTTAGGAATTCACATAAGACCTAACTCCTTATATCATAGGCCTAACGAAAGAGATAGCTTCACAGAAGAAAAAATACAATTGAAGAACCATCTCACATTAGTAGAAATAAAAAAAAAAATAAAAAAATTAATTGATGGATTCCGCTTGCCCAACCCTTTCTGTTCTAAAGTGACAAGACATGTATATAAGTTGTTCACCTTCTAATTGACGGCGAATGGTCAAGAAAAGTAGTTCACTTTCTAAGTGATAAGTGTGGTATCCTTGAATTCTAAAATCCTATGAATAATTACTTCCTCTTATGAACAAAAAGTCTGTCATTGAAAGGACTGAGGGGCAGTTCATGTTCAGCGACTTTTTCCTATGACATGATCATGTTGACTTGATTGAAATGTGAAAATTGCATGCATTTGAAATATTACATAGGTATTGGTGTTAACTGTACCACGTTATAAATATAATTATATAAACACAACCAAAAAACGTGCACAGCGTATCACCGAGTGTTTATCTCTCTCTCTCTCTCTCTCTCTCTCTCTCTCTCTCTCTCTCTCTCTCTCATCTATTCAGCGTGATATACCTAATAGTCGATGATTCTCTCTTTGGACTATGGAGTACAAAAAATATATCCGTTTTCTACGTCATTCTCTTTATTTCACTCTTAATTAAATTTAAAGCTGCATAATATAATAATTTATTTGTCTTCACTTGCTTAACTTGTAGCCTCTAACTTCCTCAAGATTTGAAAATAATATTCCACTTCTGGTATTACGTCAGAAAGGGAATTTTTGAAAAACATAACACCAACCATTTTAGAAAAGCGCAGTTTTTCTTGGAAATCCAGACGTTGTTTGGAATCATGGATTGATTTTGGACCAGGCGTGGTTTTGGAGGTTTTAGAACGTGGATTCATTTTGGACCAGACTCGGGAAACAAGAAACATAACTATTGTTTTTTCCAACTGATTTACATTTTAAATTCAAAGTTAAGGTATTTTTCATCATTGTAAGCAATGGAGAACTTGGATAATGCATTACCAACTACAATAGTATCCTAAATACAACAGCCTTTCCCGTATGTTGAAAATACATTCAACTCGACCCGTTTCAAAGTTAAAGAACAAAAATTAATTGAAGCTACCAGTCCCCTGAAGGACCTTGGATTTCAGGACGCTGTCGTCAGATACATGAACAAAGTTTCTACCAGGAAGGGAAAATATACCAAGAATCGAAGGTTAACGGGAAACAGAGGAGACCATCAAGGATGTTTGTTATTCAACAGCAGATCCTAACCCATATCCTTCTATGGGAACACAAAGGTTTTTGTGCGGGATAAGATGAGAAACCGCAGGGCTGGGTCTGGAAATCGAGTTGAACCAAAAAGGGAGGAATTTAAGGGCGAGGTGATTTCGTAATGAGAGATTATATCTAACTATCTTTGTTTTTTTCATTATTTTTTGTTTAATTATGAGACAATGCATTGAAATGGAATAAAAACTAATTAAAAGTTATAAAAGATTTTACCAAGAAGAGAAACCTTTTATCCTACTACCAACATTCTAATGACAAAGAGAGAGAGAGAGAGAGAGAGAGAGAGAGAGAGAGAGAGAGAGAGAGAGAGAGAGAGAGGAAGTGGTCTGTTCTCAAGGGCACCATTCGAAGTAAAAACAGCTACCGGAATAACATGTACATAAAATAAAAAAATAAAAGACTACATTTTACAATGCAACACATTTTCATGATTAGCTTTATAACTATTTTCTTTCCCATCAAAAAGAATGTAACTTTAAATATTGTTCTTACAGAACAGTCACGTGATTCGTGAACAAACACCGAAGGCGGCTCTCTCTTGAAAACACCTGCAATTAATATTTCGATATACCTTCATAGATTAAAATATTGTCTTTCTACCAGTAAGATTGCTTGAAGTACCATTAAAATTAATGATATCGAAACAGGCATTCATATTTTTTTTATAATGAAATATGATCTTTTTTCCAATATTTGCGGTTTTGTTACAATGACCAAACAATAGAAGTTAAATCATGACTCTTGGAAAATAAAAATGAGAGTCATAACCGAAGCCTCTTACAAAACACAGGCAGTAGATACCATTTTCACTGCATATTATGATTACACTCGTGTATACAGTATGTATATGTTATACAAGTATACATATCCATGTTTATTATATATACACAAATATATACATACAGATATATACAGTATATATATATATATATATATATATATATATATATATATATATATATATATATATAAATAAAGTGATCGCAGTGGCTAGGAGGCCCAGTTGTTGTTGTTGTTGTTGTTATTATTATTATTATTATTATTATTATTATTATTACTTGCTAAGCTACAACCCAAGTTGGAAAAGCAGGATACTATAAGCCCAAAGGCCCCAACAGGGAAAATAGCCCCCTGAGGAAAGGAAAAGAGGAAAATAAAATATCTTAAGAAGAGTAACATTATAATAAATATCTCCAATATAAACTATAAAAAACTTAACAAAACAAGAGGAAGAGAAATAAGATAGAATAATGTGCTCAAGTGTACTCTCAAGCAAGAGAACTCTAACCCAAGACAGTGGAAGACTATGGTACAAAGGCTATGACACTACCCAAGACTAGAGAACAATGGTTTGATTTTGGAGTGTCCTTCTCCTAGAAGAGATGCTTACCATAGCTAAAGAGTCTCTTCTGCCCTTACCAAGAGAAATGGAGCCCCTGAACAATTACGATGCAGTAACCTCTTAAGTGAAGAAGATTTGTATGGTAATCTGTGTTGTCAGATGTATGAGTACAGAGGAGGATAAGTAAAGAATAGGCTACACTATTCAGTGTGTGTGTGTAGGCAAAGAGAAAAAGAACCGTAACCAGAGAGAAGGATCCAATGTAGTACTGTCTGGTCAGTCAATAGAACCCATACCTCACTAGCGGTAGTATTTCAACGGGCGGCTGGTGCCCTGGCCAACCTACTACCTTAGTACCAGTTGAAGACGTAGGGTGTAGGGATGGCTCCCAAAATACCTACAAACTTTCTTAAAAACCAGTGAGCTTTACCTTTAAGGCGCTAAAATCTCTTAAAGAGTAAATTTTTTTTATTATTTTTTCCATCCCCCATTTTCCTTTCTGAAGGGAAGTGCAGTTGTCAGAAGAGATGAAACTTGCAGCTTTTCAGCAAATCTTTAGAAGGGAGTGAGCTAGCCCCGCCATCTTTTTGTTGCTTCCAGTATATGCTTGTATTCCTTGACATTTTGACCCAGTATGTGCTAGTATTCATTGATATTTTCACTAAGTAGATGCTGGTAGTCATTGACATTTTGACCCATTATATGCTGGTAGTCATTGACATTTTGACCCATTATATACTGGTAGTCATTGACATTTTGACCCATTATATGCTGGTAGTCATTGACATTTTGACATAGTAGATGCTGGTAGTCACTGACAAGCGGCTGGGCTAGTGTACCTTTCATAGCTCATGAGATGGTAGGGTCATGTTTCAATGGTGTTTAAGCCTAGAACAACAAAATATGGATGAATATGCGATAAGTGTAAATACAAATATGAAGATATTGAAGCAAGATATCCGGTTTGAATTATCAATCAAGAATAAGTCACTGACAATAATTTACAGTCCGTTATCCAACATCAATTTACTTCATAAGGGCATGAACCCTTACTCTCTCTCTCTCTCTCTCTCTCTCTCTCTCTCTCTCTCTCTCTCTCTCTCTCTCTATATATATATATATATATATATATATATATATATATAGATATCATCTACTTCATGCTTCAGTCCTCAGCCGAGTAGGCTTGGGTCTTCCAACTCTTCTAGTACCTTGTAGACCCCAGTTAAACGCTTGGTGAGTTCGAAGAGCATGCCCAAACCATCTCCATCTACCCCTCACCATGATCTTGTCTATATATGGCACTCGAGTAATCTCTCTTACAGTTTCATTTCTAATGATGTCCTGCCATTTAATTCCCAATATTCGTCGGAGGGCTTTGTTTCCAAATTTACTGATTATTTTGGAGATTGTTCCATTGTCATACCATGACTCATGTCCATAGAGTATCACAGATCTCACGAAACAGATATATAGTTTAGTTTTTATATGTAATTTCATGTGATTTGATTTCCAAATTTCACTTAAACTAGCCATTGTCTGATTTGCTTTTATGAATCTTTCACTTAAAATGTCTATATATATATATATATATATATATATATATATATATATATATATATATATATATATATATATATATATATATATGAATATATATATATATATATATATATATATATATATATATATATATATATATATATATATATGTTCATACTGTGTGTATATATAAATATATATGCATATATATATATATATATATATATATATATGTGTGTGTGTGTGTGTTTATATTGTGTATATATATATATATATATATATATATATATATATATATATATATATATATATATATATATATATACAGATATATATATATATATGTATATATATATATATGTGTGTGTGTGTGTGTGTGTATGTGCATCTATGTATTTTTAGACTGCAGATATTCTTTGGACACATTTCTGTAGTCAATTACGATTAACTGGACCCTGAAGGTCAGACAGGGTTACCTTACGGCATTTCCGCTGTGTTGCAATAGTTCGGTCTCTTCCTACTTGCTTATTAAGAAACACTTAGGTACAAGGCATAAGAATTAACTACATATCGAACCAGACTTCATCCCATTTATTTCTTTTTTTGCCAGGGAGGAAGTGTAGTACTTATATTCCTTCTGTGCAAGTGTCCGTGGTTTACTGAAGTGTACAGGAAAAAAAAAAAAGTTATTACCATATACACACTATTATATGTATGTAGGTAACTTACGAAACGCCTTGTTACGGAAAAATGTTTATATATATATATATATATATATATATATATATATATATACATACATATATATACATATGTATATATGTATATATATACACATACATACACACATACACATACATACATATATACTCACGAAAGTTTGCAGACAATCAGACATGGACAAAGCCGCGCATATATAAAATTATGATTATTACTGGTCTTCTTTTCAGATGGTCAAATTGATGAGTGACAATTTGAAATTCTAATATATCTGAAAAAAAAAAAAAAACAATAACTCTCCTTTTCCCCTTTTCCAGTCCTCGGGCAGGAGTTTTCCACCCAGTGCCCGTCACCCAACGGCTACTTCGCTGATGCCGTCCAGTGCGACAAATACTATGAATGCGTGGACGATGTCTTAACAGAGAAGCTGTGCCCTGATGGAATGGCCTTCAATGACTTGAACCCTAGAGTGGAAAAATGTGACTTCATTTTCCAGATTGATTGCGCTGAGAGGCCTGAATTACGTAAGTATTACATCGATGAATATGATAGTGACATGAGTAGATAGGGCATTTGACTGCCACTCTAATAAAAACAAAAATATTAGGATAAGTTACGGTTATTAACCAAGTAGATCAATGGTCTTTGAGTCATAACTTACCCTATTTGATAATTAGTCATTGTGTTAATCTATATGGTAATTTAAAAAAAAAAAAAACTCATCATATAGGATACTTAGAGTACCCCTTCAAAATTACTTTAGTTAAATGACAATTTAAGCACACAAAGCCATAATCTTTGCACTAGATTCTAACTTGTATTTGTGTGGCCTATTTAAGAAAATATGCTTGATCAGATTATAGCAAAAATTAGCATCTAATTAAGAAGAATGCTCACAATCTGTGAAGAGTTAGTTGCATGTATCCCAAGTTTAGAAAACCGCATCATCTCCAATGTCAAAGAAATAGAAACAAATGCCACCATTTTTCTAATATAAATATATATATAAGGGATGAAACTTCATATAATTTTGAGAATAAATCTACTTATTTCTTCTAATTTCCATTCTATTAAAACAGAACCTCCTCAGCCTACGGATGTGTGTCCCCGTCAGAATGGCTACTATCCATTCCCCTTAGAGACAAACTGCCATCAGTTCTATTATTGTACTAATGGTGTCGGCAACCTCATTACATGCCCAGAGGGACTGGTCTTCTCCCTCAAAACTGGCACCTGCGTTTGGCCTGAAGCAGCTGGAAGGACTAACTGTGCCTCTGAAAGTAAGTTTTTGAGAATGAACGGAACGGGGAAAACTTCACTTTCCTCTATCTCTAATCGCCAAAACCAATTTCCTAGATATAATAGTAAAACTAAGGCATTCGGAAAGGGCCACCCATTCATTCAGGTTCCGAAGCATTTGTAACGAAAGCTGTGGAATAGTTAAATGGTTATACCCTAGAATATTGCATTGCCAAAATATGAGCAACAATAATTTTTTTTTTAAACCGAAAAAAAAAAGATTTGCGTGTCTTGTTTCTTAGCACAATCTCGTACAGTTGGCTTCATCAATTCTGGTACACTTCAAGGTAAGCTAAATAGACGTCTGAAATCTGTACATTGTAGCAAGTAACGCTGTGTTTGGAAAAAAGAAAAAAAAAATCTTAAAGAGAAACTGTTGGCAACGCTGCGTGTTAGACTAGTCGATGAGCTTCTGGGCAATTAGTCAAAAGCATTTTTATTAATTTTACAAAATGCTGTTTAGCATATAACAATATTTTTCTATACAGCATTTCGTAAAATTAGTTAAAATGTCTTTGAACACGTATTTGCAAGCTCAGCGACTTTGCTACACAGCCAGCGTTGCCAACAGTTTCTCTTTTGCTAAACAGAGCGTTGCCCCGTACAGTGTACAGCTGTCAGACGTCTCCTTAGCTAACCGTGAAGGGTACCGGAATTAATGAAGCAAACTGTACACTAATATATGTATATTTCTAGAACTGAAGTTAGATATCTCGACTTTGTCTATAACTGATGCAGTAATAGTAAATAGCTATCCACTTCTTCTTTGAAGAGCTGAAAATGCATGATTTTTACTTTTCAACTATTCCCAAGGAACTTAAAACTCATCTAAAATCTGAAAGAAATGAGGATATCTTTTTCTATCGGTTTTATATCCATCTGAAATTTTCTGCATTATAATTGCGAGTTTCTCCCTATTTCAAATTTATTTTTAGCAGTTATAAATCTTTAAAAAGGTGATCAAAACGTTGCTGTAATGTAACCATATTCCTATTAAAAAGGATATTTATTTACCTTCGCTAATTGCAAAGGATTATCACCCAACCATATACGGAACAGCGACTCTAATTATCAAATTCAAGTGAATAATATCCAAAGACAAAGTATTTTGTGCCCCATACCATCTGATGATACTTAGATCAAACTTCAGCCGGAAGACCTTAAATCATTGAAAGTTATTCCGGCAGCTTAATGTAATCTGGATGAGTAAAAGGACTTTCTAACTCATTTTATTACTGATTTGGCAGTTCACTTACATTAGATATAACTTTAACCGTGTTTTAAACATGCCTTGTATATTTCAGAGGTGCTTAACTTCACCTGCCCCAAGGTTGGTCTTGATGTAGCTGTAGCTCATCCTCGCTATGCTGATCCAGATGATTGCCAATACTTCTACGTCTGCATCAATGGAGACACTCCTCGAAGAAATGGCTGTGCATTTGGTCAAGTCTTCAATTCTGCCACCAAATCTTGTGATGAACCAAGGGAGGTTCCCGAATGGTATGTTTTATAGATCTTGAAACTTTTATTGTCTAATGGTTTAGATTTTCGATATTTTGATCCAGTTGAATATTGGAGAATTTGCATAATCATGAAGGTAAACTTAATTTCAATTTGTTTATTCCAGCGCTGACTACTACACAGAATACTTTGAAAATTACTTCGCTACTCTTGGTGACAATTCTGGCAGAATAAGCGGCGACATCTTAGCAGCTGCATTTGCATCTGGTTTTGATGTTCCTGAGCTTGGATCACAGCAAAGAATTCACTCTTCCGATAGCCAGAGACGAAAACCAACTAAGGCTCCTGCAAGAGCAGCAGCAGCAGTAGTTGCAGAGCCTACTAGAGCCCCTGCAGCCGCTGAAAAACCTGCGACTAGAACAAATCCTTCCCGTCCAAGGCAAGTACATGAGACTTAAAAATCTTGAAATATATTTATCGGAATATTCTTTTATAATATTTGAACATTTCATAATCTGTAAGCTAACCTATATTCTGACTAATCTTTGAGGAATATTCTGCTTATATGGGAACTGCTTTGATGACGAGCTAATCACTATTCACAAGCAGGAAATCTACAAAACTGGTATTCAAAATCTAAAACTAGATTAGGTCTAAAGAACATAGTTTTCGAAAATCAAATTGCATTAACTTTGAAATTCAAGGAAATTAAGGTAAAAAACATCATCTCTTATATTTTTTAGAGATCATTTGATTATTTTGTTTTCTTTCATCATAGCTTGCTGACTTTACAGTATATAACTTCTTTCTTGCATCAGAACTTATTCAGAAAATATGTATCTGACATTTGATAAGAGAGAAAACTCAGTTTAGTATGAGTTCCGTTACCTGCATACGGTAGTCATATTTTTACCTTCAAATATATCGTCACTGGCAAGGGACTGAAACTAACAAATGCCCCAGAATACTACACTGTGGAACACCATTCAATTTAGGTTTAGACGCAGATAAAACAATAAAATGAAACTCTTTAGGTGGTTATTTTAAAAGAAATTTGAGAATGAGACAGAAATCAGTGCTGAAACCAGTAATAACAACTCAAGACTCACCATTTTTCAAAGTTGATTTACATATAATAGATCAGACATGAAAAGCATTACAGATTCCACTATTTGTATACACATTTTGAAGTTAAGTTTTCTCAGCGACCAAATACTGCCCAGGATTAATAGATACAGAATTACATATTTCCCCAGAGTCGAAAAGAGGCCATCTGACTTATCAAAACAAGGTCTGACATTAGGAAATTGGCATACAGCAGAAAGAAACGCTAACATCACATTGTTAGAAAACCATCAAGACCTAACATTACACCTTAACTAATCTCATTGTGTATAGCTGTTGTCTATCACGATTTAATTCAATGCTTAATAATCAATATGGACTGTAATTTAGAATTTCTTTTGCTATCATTCCTACTTTAGACAGGTCATTGCTAAAACTGATTAAGATTTAGCACTGTATATGGTGATGTTACAGTCGACTGTTGGGTATAACTACATAAACACTAGGAAATGATGTATTTGATAAACACTAAAAGGGTTCTACATTAGAATTACAACTGTGTTAGGTAGATTAGGTTTTGCATTACTGTTGAAGTTCATTGAAAATGGCCCATAAAGAAACAGGAAACAAAGTTTAAGTTCGGAATAGACATTACGAAAATTCATAATAACGATTTGACCGTCAAGAACCTTGACTCCAATCAGAATTTACAACTTTTATGACTGGTATTAAAGGCATCAAAGAAGCATTCAAGGTTAAGTTCTGACTCAACCCTTTGTCTAACAGAAAGGACAAAGAAACTTTTAAAATAAAGGCTTGGCTGCTGCTGCTTCAGAGTTGGAATTATTCTTCTAACATTTAGCTGTACAATTAGATAATACTGTTCTTGTGTGTAAGAGATCGTTGCCATTTTGGGTGTGAGCTGTTCTAGGAAAGGTGAAGACGATCTGAGCTTTGATATTACGCTTTAGAATTTGAAGAACCGAACAGTCTTCTAAGATATTTCAACCTGTCGCTAATTACCATATTGCAATCTACAGGCCAGTTGTAGGCCCGAACCACCGTCTCGCCCGTCCCACTCCCACCACTACAACTCCACCACCTCCTCCCCCTGC
>NC_090761.1:36642203-36644703 GCF_036898095.1 Palaemon carinicauda
AATTCAAAGTAATGGATATGCATTTTTATGTCTGTCTGAAAATTTTACAAAATGGAAGCAACGTGAAAAAAAAATTAAACGTTTAGAATAGAAAGGAAGTTCGCATTGTCTTTATTTCATGAAGGTAATGTTTCAGATGTCATGAAATAGAAACAAGATAGAATAGATCACTGGAAATATTACCAAATCAATTTGAATGCCATCTAAGCTGCTATAAACATCAAAGATTTTTAGACTTTGAAATATTGCTCTTGGGAAATCTCCTCGCCTGAATCCAAAGAAAACGGGAAACCGACTAACTGAACCAGACCTCAGAGCGCCTTAGGGATTGGTCAGGTACTCTAAAGCCGTGTATAGCGTCAGTGTGAAGATGACTCTTGCTTTGGTGGTGTCTACGGTTCTCCTGGCCTGTGGTATGTGAGAGTATACAGCCGTCGTGTTATGATTCCATAATGTTCTCCCAGACAGTTAACTGTGTAGTGTTTTGTTGGTACTGTTACAGTAAAATTTTGTGGTGAAAGTGATTATTTTTCTAAGTCGTAGATTTTTTGAAGTTTTTAATTGTTTAAGGAATGTTTTATATACTTCTAGTCGCGTACATTATGTTCAGACAATTATGTGGACTAGATATTTTGAAGTGTTTTGGAGGGTTCCTTCAAAAAGTAACAATTGCTGGTTATTTAAATTTTTGGAGTCTAAAGTATCTTTGAGTTTTGCTCAGAGTTTGCGTGTGATCTGTAAGCTAACATTACAAGGTCGATAGATGAGTCCGACATGAGGAGATATATATATATATATATATATATATATATATATATATATATATATATATATATGTGTGTGCGTGTGTGTGATATATATATATATATGTGTGTGTGTGTGTGTGTATGTATATATATATATATATATATATATATATATATATATGTATATATATATATATATATATATATATTATATATATATGTATATATATATATATATGTATATATATATATATATAATGTGTGTGTGTGTGTGCATTCATGTGCATAAGTATATGTATATATACACACACACACACACACACACACACGGTAGTGTCACATCATGACCAACATTTCTCTTTCGAGAAAACACGTTCTCGCTGAAGTTTTTTCTTCACTTTCATTTTAACTACGCACTGCACGGCATTCATTATTTAGTCTTTAAATAAGAATTATACTCTTGTCCTTTCTTTAGCTTTGTTTAAGGGAAGAAGTTAATATTAAAAAAATCATTGTTATTAAGAAAAGATTTATTAAAGTTTAATTTATAATAAATTACAACTGCTATATTTGTTATAGTCATTTATGACTTAATAACTATGTTCTGAATTATAATAAGCACGATAAAACTGAAGGAAATGACGTATAATACAGATGATAGTATTATTATTATTTTTCGATAGTAGACCCTCTTTCAGGCAAGTTTTGTTGAAAATAATGGCTGCCTCAGTTGCATTAATCTTACACTCCGTCTTCTCGATGGCTCTAATTATCTTCTTTTCAGGACTACTGCATACAGCCAGTAACTGAGCAAAATTCATCCTGAATTTGACTACCCACCATGAAGGATGAATTTTGCTCAGTTACTGGCTGCATGCAGTAGTCCTGAAAAGAAGATAATTAGAGCCATCGAGAAGACGGAGTATAAGATTAATGCAACTGAGGTAGCTATTATTATTATTATTATTATTATTATTATTATTATTATTATTATTATTATTATTATTATTACAAATACCTCTTTTAACTGCACGAAATCTGAAATTACGTATCAGATTTTGAGAATGTTCGAATTGAATTTGCATGCATGCTTTTTATAATACCTACCCTAAGCTCTTATATAACGACTTCACAAGCAAGTGGTGTAAGGGTTTGTGTGTCGTAATGATTAGCAAAGCTGTAATAGTCAGGACCATCCGCACTAGGTTGGTTTGCTTTGAGCGATCAGAATAAAATGTCCTACCATTACCAATCCGCAATGGCCAGTGTGGTGATTTAAACTGGCTAAACACCAATCATATTGAGGACATGTCTGAGGCCCTTGTGGACTAGAAGCGGCTGCATTCGTTGTTGTTGTATATACAAAAAAACTCTTTTGCTTTATCCTTAGCTCTTAAGAATCTGAAGGAGGCTTTACTTCTCTACTTGGTTCATATGCTCTGTGATTCGTCTTTCACATAACTAGGTTTACTCTAAAATCACATTGAATTAAACGCTTCTATGCTTTTACCATTTATTTAACAATAGTTGGATATATTCTTTGCTACGGCATACTATTTCACAAATTCGCTTCTTACGAACATATTCACACACTTTCACTAGCCTCTGGAGTTTTTCATCACAGTCAATAATTAACACCATTACTTGCAAACATTTGTATCACACCACTCTACACATAGGCCCTTTTCCTGTTTTAAAATCTTTCACTCATATCTAAAGTAATTCCTTCGCTACGCTTACCATTAAAAAATCTT
>NC_090761.1:36649703-36652203 GCF_036898095.1 Palaemon carinicauda
TTATTTATCATTATCATCATTATTATTATTATTATCATTATTATTATTATTACTAGCAAAGTTATAACCAAAGTTGAAAAAGCAAGATGCGATAAGCCCAAGGGTTCCTACAGGGAAAAATAGCCCAGTGAGGAAGGGAAACAAAGTAATATATAAACTACAAGAGATACAACAAACAATCAAGATAAAATATTTTACGAACAGTAAAAACATTGGTCTGTTTACTTATTCTCTTTTGATGACTAGATTGTCTCATTTTCATAAGAGTTTACCTAAATGAACGATTCTATTTGCACTTATAAATCGAAATAGATATAATTTGAGGATAAGAATGGGCAATATAGAAATAGATTTAGTTTGAGAATATAAATGGTCAATAATTTTCTGTTATTTTATTGTTTTTAGGTCTTTCCAACTTAGATTTCTATTTATCTATTGTCATCTTAACTTCCAGTACCTTTATCACAATTAATAAATTTCATTTTTAATCCTTAATTAAATTGTATTCTCGATTATAGTTTATATTCCGTAAATGCAACACTCCATATGAGTGTGAAGTTTGCTATTTTTAAATACAAGGAACCTTTCTGTTCACTGTTTACCATCGAATGTTTCTTTCACGATTTCTTGTTCTTTTTTGGGGATCTATTATTACAGAAGAAACTGTTGATCGTGATTCATACTTTCTCGTGCTCGTTTGATGGAATTGTTTGAAATCCAGACGTTTGTTTCGATTGGCTTCCTTTCTTTAAGACACGTTGGACCAATAATTTCATCTTTCATTGTAAGATCTCTTCTAATCTACCGTTCATTCGAAATTTCTTTAAACTATCTCTGCAGTTTCTTCAACAAAAATATTTTGTTTCTAATTTTTCAGTACTGTTTCGTGGGCTTGATTAAGATACGAAAATAGATTTATTACTAAGAAGCAGTATGTAACTTGAATATTCTCTTTGACTTCTGGAGAAAAGTAAATTCGATATCTACCCCGAGGGACTAATCGCTGAGAAACTTACCAGAGGTAACAAAACACAATTACTGGCATTTTACTTGAAGGATTTAGACAGTGGCCTTGAGACGAACTTTTGCCCATCCTCTCCTCGATCTGTGACATAAAATATTACTTGGACATAGACACTAAATATTATTCTAGAGAGATTTACTGTAAGTTTAAGTACATCTCCCTAACTATGAAAATCTGCAGTTTCTAAACTATCGCTGGCTAAGTATATATCGTTTGACTTTTTATCATATCTTACGATTCAGAAAGGTGTTTAATACGTTATAAGGAGATGAAGGGGCTCTCAAGAAAAATCTTCGTCGAACAACAATTGCCATTATAATCACACTTTCCAACACATATATACTTACATCTATATAAATATATTTAAGCATGAACTTATATACAAAGATATTTCTTTATATATATATATATATATATATATATATATATATATATATATATATATATATATATGTGTGTGTGTGTGTGTGTGTGTGTGTACATAATTATGTAGATATATATTCATATACAGTATATATGTTACTATACGGCTAAATAATTAAATAGATTTGCACACTCACACATACGTGTACACACACACAGATTCAACCCTTCCCACCACCTCCGCCTTTCCTAACTACGCCCTCTCCTACCTGCCCAAGGGACGGAGAGAGACCGAGTCGTCATACGACTGACATTATTTGTGTGTGTAGAGAAAATGAGATGCTGAGCAATTAAAACTGACACATCATCTTCCTATAAACGACCCTGATTGTGGTTCTCTTTAAAATCGAAACAAAATCAAATATTTTTTCGATTAAGATAACTATCATTTTTGTTGTACACGGATCTTACAACACTTAAAAGCTCCCACCACACGAACCTGCTGGTCTATTTAATCGGGTCAGAAGCTGCTCCTCTCTCTCTCTCTCTCTCTCTCTCTCTCTCTCTCTCTCTCTCTCTCTCTCGTGACACGTGACAGTGTTCAAGGTAAACTTCTGAGGAGCAAAGTTACTGTTATTGTTCATGCATGCAGTCATGATATTTCTCAGATGTGTTTAAAATAGAAATACTTTGATAAATTTATAAATAAAAGATGATAAAACTTATAGCAATTGAATGTCACTACTAATATTAGCAATAAAAACAACTACATCAGTGATGGGGAATTAAAAAAAAAAACATACTTCGTAGTTGCCATGTCTAAGTAACTCTAGAAAGATCCGGTATTTTAATTTTAGTGATGGGCGAATCACGTAAGAACCTTACTATACCTCCGTTTCCACTTATTTTATTCTGGCTCTGAATGACCTCTCGGGCCCCAGTTCCCTGTCTTATGGTTCAAATTTATTAATCAAATCCTATGAATACAAAGAACAACAACTATACATACGAAACTTAAAAAACATCGAGCAAAGTAGATCAGATCTACGTAAAGTAATGTGAGAGAAAATGAAGCTTCAACTTCGTTGCTTTACAGACAGAAGGAATTATCCA
>NC_090761.1:36662203-36672203 GCF_036898095.1 Palaemon carinicauda
TTTTCAGTTTACGGTCTCTTCCTAGTGGAGAGTATTACATTCTATCTTTTATTATGTTTAGCTTGAATAAATTATCATACTGCCTGTCCTAAAGACATTCACATGATAACATTAATAGCAAATCAGTAGTAATATCATAAGGTCAAGAGAACCTGCCCTTTCAATTCATGTGTCTTCTTGCAGAATCCCCCAAACCCACCGACCACTGCCCTCGCCAGAACGGGTATTTCCCCCACGAGGATCCAAAGAACTGTGGGGAGTTCTACTACTGCACCAGTGGTATAAGCTCTGCCCTCAAATGCCCCGAGACCTTGGTCTTTTCGATAAAGACCGGAAACTGTGGATGGCCTGATGGATCTGGAAGATCAGACTGCGCTACGGAGAGTATGTTAACAATTATATGCAATATTTTGTCTTTTGCAATTTATTGAATTACTTTTAGTTTCTGAATTGGGTTTTTCGTAGATTTTGTTGCTGATGGCAAATATAATGTAGTACTGATATTATCTCTTGGTATGTTTGATTCATAGGCAGGCTGGTATAGATGAAAAATCTGTTATATCCATTAGTAGATACAGACTCGTAGATATTTAAATATCAAGATTTAAAAAAACTAGTGTGATGAAATTAACCCATTGATAACGTAACTGATGCTTTTCGGCTTTCACTTAACAAAGTAGAAAAGATAATTCAGAGAAACCCTTTCTGAAACACAGAAATTTATTAGTCTATAGTATATCATTTTCCACTAAAACGTAAGTTTCATGAATTACATAGAAATCATGCAAATCTCGTGAATTTCATGCAAATATTTCCATATAGATCCTACATCAAAATGCATTTTCTTTCAGAACAATTCAACTTCACATGTCCCAAGTCTAAGTCAGACTCAACTGCCATCCATCCTAGATATGCTGACCCCGATGATTGTCAGTTTTTCTATGTATGCATCAACGGCGAGACGCCCAGGAGAAATGGATGCACATTCGGTCAGGTCTTCGACGCGGAAAGTGGGACCTGTGCCGATCCTAAAGATGTTCTTGATTGGTGAGAGACTTATCATTTCATGATTCAATAGCTAAAGCATGAATTTGTATATGCATGTCGTGTTTTGTCTCTCGGGCCATCCCATGTTACAGTAAATGATATATATACATACATATATATATATATATATATATATATATATATATATATATATATATATAAGTTTAAACAGGTTGTTCTAATATCAGTGCGGAAGAGAGCGAGAGATAAAGAAAAAGCAATAGCATTACACTGTATGAAACACGTGCGGTACAAAGCTGTTAATATAAACTGTTTACATAAATAAGGTAAGAAATATAAATATAAAGACTAATATGGGTGAAAGGATGGATCAAAATATTCAGAAGTGGTTCGACGAAGTGGATAGATCGTACGATAATAAGTTTGGGAAAAAAGGTCATCCTTCAGAAGTGATGTGAAGCAGAATAAAGGAAGGCCTAGAAAAGGTTAGGCTAATCGCTTGAAATATGCACGAAAGAGGAAATGATGTAATACCTAGGAAGGGCAAACGTGATTTCAGGATAAGAAGTGAATTGGGTAACTGATAAAAGGGCCCCAAAATTCTTCTAATGACCCCTCTGTGTAAGTGTATATAGCAGTTAGTTATGTAAGTTTACTGCTTGGTAGAATCATCCTATATAGTAGTTTAAATGTGAGTGCGTCCGTGGTAATTTTCTTTTTGGGAATCCTTCCCTATCAAACACAAGTGCCTGCCTAAAAATTATATATGTACACAATTAAAAAAGAAAAAAAAAATGTATATATATATATATATATATATATATATATATATATATATATATATATATATATATAAGGGAAAAGACAATATACAAAACATTATTAAAGATAGGCTAGTTTACAGTTACAGGAAAATTAGTGAAATATGCAAAACTCCAGGATGTGGTCATAGGATCAGCCGGAAAATTTGTTGTGTTAGACATGCGAATGGATAACGTATTCAAAAATTAAGCCAGAGAAGAAAATTCATTATATAAATAATAAGGATTTTAGAAAGAGTAAAACTTCGTTCTAAAGAGCAGCAAATGCATGAAGAAAGATTAATGGAGACATGGATATCGCGATAAATGATGCAAACTCCGACGTGGTATTTCAATGAAGTTTAAACCTGGAACATTAAAGTAGTTTGTAAATTGAAGTTGAAGATAGAACCGATGCAGAGGTGAATGATGCAGGAGTAGTTTCTGTAAGGTTGAGAACGATTATGGAAGTGACCCTTCAATCTTTCAGAAGTTAAAAATAATCCATTAGATGGCGGTGCAACGTTTAAACATGAGAAAATGTGCTTTGTATGAGTTTTAAAATATCTGATGCATTATGATACGGTACTTAGGAGTGGATATAGGAACAGTGGAAGTAATACAAATTGAATAAATGTGTGCATGAGTAAATTGTTATGGGCATCTGAAACCATGTAATAGAAGTATTTCAGTAGGTGTATATATATATATATATATATATATATATATATATATATATATATATATATATATATGTATATATATATATATATATATATATATATATATATACAGTATATATACATATATATATATATAGTATATATATATCTACATTATATATATAGTATATATATACATAAATATACACACACGCGCACATATATATATATATATATATATATATATATATATATATATATATATATATATATTATATGCGCGTATGTATGTACATATACTGTACATTATCATATATTGTTGGCATACACTAGTGTTCATTTCCCAAGTTACATGTACGTATGACTAAATATTGAGCAACCAATGTATGGCATCCGTTTGTAAAAGTCATTACCATATCAGCAAAGTAACTGGTATCACAATTTTCCAGCTCCGACTACTACACGGAATACTTCGAGAATTATTTCTCCACTCTGCAAGCCGGAGCAAGACCCAGCGGAGACATCCTTTCAGCAGCCAGAGCATCCGGATACGAGGTTCCGGAATTCCGGGATCGAGTCCGGATCCGGCAAGGAGAGCCAGCACCCACCCGCAGGGGTACCACTCCCTCTACTGAAGCTGAAAAGCCTGAAGGAAGGCCTATCCGCACAAGAAGGTATGTCATTATTAAGTTTAACAGTAGTAGTAGTAGTAGTAGTAGTAGTAGTAGTAGTAGTAGTAGTAGAAATGGTAAAATATTCATTATTTGTTGTATTGATGTCAGTTTCATGGATATTTGAAAATCATGTCGTATTATTATTATTATTATTAATGTACAGATAAAGATGATGTTTGCACCTGCCGCATCTATTATGTAAGAAACTTTTTAAAAGTTCACGGAACTTGGCACTATGCCAGTATCTAGACATATTTCCCACTTCAGTAAAGGCGAGAAGACCAAGCCATTGGGATTTTTTTCTTTATTTGTACAAAAATAGTACAAACTAATTAAAAAGATGTTGCAACGTTTCTATGAAACTTGTAGTCTTCATTATCAAGCTAAGTAATTTAAAGTCTATATCAAGAAGGCCTGGTATTTATTTAGGAGGTCGGGTTGACTTTTAGAGCTGATGAATTTTCATTGGCTTCTCAGGGCCTATTTCACCCCTGACTGGGTGGGCCATGTTCTCAAGTTGCTCCTTGCCATAAGCGAGCTATATGTATCACATAGACCTGGTATTATTCAAATTGAATTATGGGGTAGTCAGCCTGGCTGTGATTGGCTAAGTTGCTTACCAAGACATGTGAGCATTTTGGCAGGCTGTCTCTTACTTTATCAAAGTTTTGTTGCAAAGTGCAAACAATCTCCAAATATCTACTGGACACCAAGAGAAACTCTTCATATATGGTGATTAGTAATTCCTCAAGAATCCAGTTTTTTCGACTGTTGAGGGGGGGGAGGGCTCCCAATGATCTTAGTATGTCCAAAATTGTTCTTATGAGTGACATCTCCACAGGTGTGTAGAACGTGGTTTTACAACCACTTCTATAGGTGCATTTTCGTTAATCCTACGTAAGTGGTGATGATGCCCTTCTTGAAACGGTTGTCCTGCCACTTTCAACATGGAGCTATCAAGACCCATATCCTATGCATCAATAGAGGAAATGTTACTTGTGAAAATGTTGTTGGACATATTATGTTCATAGGGAGCTCCTGCAGCAATCAACAACTTGGGATTGTTGACGCACTACTAAGACAGCAGGAGAAACACACTTTTATGACCATGAAATAAGAAATTTTCGTCGTGTCCAGCAGGCGTTTGGATGCAGCTTGTACTATGCAGTAAAACCCTGATAAGTGAGAAGCAAGCCTACCTGGATGATACATGCATCTTAGCAATTCACAAGACTGACTCCCACCAATAATTCAATCAGAAAATACCAAGTATTTCAGTAACCACCTCGACAACTAACATCACACTTGAATGTGATTTAATGGACTGCTCACTCTTCCAGCCGTCACTCGTAGCATGGCCCAGTCAACCAGGAATAAAATAGGCAATACCAATTCTGCCTCCCACCCACCAGCCAATGGAAATTCGCCAACTTTGAAAGTTGAACCCATCTTTCTAAATGAAGAGTGGAACTTCTCAATATGAGCGTTTTTTACCTTAACCTAATAATGAAAACACTAGTTTCCTCTAAACATTGAAACACCTTTGTTGCGTCACTGATTAAACGACAAATCGTAGATTCAACTTCTTAAAAGAGATTGGGGATATGTAGAATTTCTATAAAAGAACAATATAACATTTTAATATCACCATCCCGGAGACTGGACATAACACAATCTATTACCAATCATAAGCTCTGATTGATGTACAATATGTGAGGAAGCATTTCAAAACACTGCAGTCTATATTGGGAATGCAGAAGGCTATTGAAGAAATAAATAGCCATGAAATCAGTCTTAGAACAGCTAAGTGTTCTCTACTATAAAACAGAGATACCATATCTACTCAAATCTATATTAACAGCATCCTAGAGGGAAAAGTAAAATTGATAATGTGGAAAAGGAAGATTAGATAAGGACTTGAAATTAGTTGCAGATGAATGGATACGATAATATGACACTCAAAAGAAATTGATGTGAAGAAGGAAAAATTCGAGATGAGAACATGTCAGAGGGACCAAAATATCAACAGAAACAAAAACAAACCCTTCGAAAAAGAACCTAAAATGTATTCCAAGGTTTAGAGGCTGCTTATAAGTGGCTGATGCAAGGACCATATCACTGCACTGTAGCAATTGCCTAGAGATCAAACAATTACAAGCATGAGCAGCGCTAATATTAGGACACGAGTGTATGTTGAACTTGGGGCTATCAGATTGTTAATCACCAAAGTTCTCATTAAGCCATAAGTAGGGAAATTTAGAGAAAAAAAGCAACTTGAGTATGATGTTATGAACAAAGGCAAGTTTTTCTAGACATGAATTCAATAGGATACAATATCTATTGATAAGTAGAGAGAATGGTGCAATATTAGAAGTGTTTTAGATAATATGTTCATATTAATTGCTTTTAAGGCAGACATAAAAGTCAGGGTGAGCAAGGACAGCTGTTGATAACTTCAAGAATCGAGGTTGCCATTATGAAGATATCGAGAAATTATCTACGAAGATCGGTGTTTTAAGTTCCATTTGTACAAAATTCGCCTTCTTGTTGCTTCAAACATATCAGAGAAATTTTTCAATAAATAATAAAAACCACTGAAATATAATCAGTTACATAAAATCTCCATTAATTTTGTTATATTTTGAACATTTGTGATACTTTAAGTATTGAAGATGATTAAGCTCTTCGTGAACAAGTTAAGAATTACCTGTCTCTAAGGAAAAAATTCCAAAATCACTCCCATTTGCCATGGAATAAAGCTGTTATTTCCCTCAAATAGGTATTTTGGACATCATATTGTAAAACCAAAGGCACACTCGAAACGTATTGCAATATAATTGCAATACAGTAATGCTTCATTCAATAAAAAAAATTTCCCAAAATAAAAAACAATAACTCTTTAGATCCTGATAAGATTAGGATGCCCTGGCTGGTAACTAGAAAACATGGACTCTAATTCTGTTCTCAACTTATCAGAGAGATATAATATACTGTAATTTGATTTATCAGTGGAAATAGGTTGAGACAATTGATACTCATCAGTCTTCTAGGACAAGGAAAGATGTTCTGAAATCTGAAACAAAAACAAAATTGTGCCAAGATACCCAAGAACTCTCCCTGTAATCTATGGCCATTGAACTCAAAGTTATGCTTGGATAAAAGTCCGGTAATATCTAAGGAAAGATAGCTTTGTATTTAAAAACTGTGCAAGCACTGACAATGATAATTGATATTCGACACGTTTCACAGAAAATCGTCATTTATCTACTCCAAAGACTTAATTGATTGTTCGAGATGCTTGAAAATTATTAAAATTGAATTTAGCTGCTTCATTTCTTCTTCTTCTTTGTCTGCACCTTTTCCCACTTCTATGGGGTAGATGTTTTTGGAAAAAATTTTGTCCTAAAGGATCTTTTTTTTTTCTTTTTTTTGTATCCAACTGTGTTGCAGTATTCCACCAATATATTGAAATCCCTAATCGTAATATAGATAAGAAATAATAATAATATGAATGATATGAATCATTATCATTTGGTTGAGGACTGTTCATTATAATTTTGGTAAATGATGAAATATAGAAATGAAGCAGCTAAATTTCTACTTCACTTCACTTCACTTCCACTCCCAGGTAGGCTTTCAGCCTGTCAGTGGAATCAGTTGTCTTCTCCACTCAATTCTGTTTTCAAAAATTCCCTCTCTTCTCAGCTGTTCAATTGTTGGCATGTTGTTCTTTGTCAAAATCTCTTCAATTCCATCCCTCCAGCGTTTACGTGGTCTACCTCTTGATCTCCTCCCACCAGGCGTCCAGTCCCATCTCTTCCTTGCAATTCTATTTCCATCCATTCTCATTAAATGTCCCAGTCATCTCAGCTGTCCCTTCTCAATCTTGTTCAACATAGGAGTTACCCCAACCATCCTTCTAAAATCTACATTTCTTATTCTATCTCTTTCATCATTTACCAAAATTATAATGAACAGTCCTCAACCAAATGATAATGATTCATATCATTCACATTATTAGTATTTCTTATCTATATTACGATTGGGGATTTCAATATATTGGTGGAATACTGCAACAGTTTGATACAAAAAATAAAAATAAAAAAAAAGAACCTTTACGACAAAATTTTTCTAAACGTTCTTATGTTCCACAAAATGAAATTCAAGCTAGAAAAAAAAATCTACATAATCTCGTCTTAATCCTCTCTTAAAACCATTCAAATTCCAGATAATTTAAAATATTTTCTTCATATTTTTTCAGGCCTGGTGGTAACGGAGGCTTGCGACGAAAGAAGAGACCTACTACTACCACAACTACGACAACTACGCCTCCCCCTGAATACTATGACGACTATTATTACTATGAAGACTACGATAACAGCACTAAGGCGGATGGAGGCTCCACTTTTTAATTACTTACTCTGTATATTATTCATCATTCATAATATTATTTTTTTCTCTATAAAATTACAGGTCTTCTATGCTTGTAAGTTTTGTGCCATTATCTAAATCTTAACTACCGTAAAACATGTAAAATCACACGGATACAACCCCCCCCCCCCCAACATTCAGACACAGAGACACACACACACACACACATATATATATGTATATATATATACGTGTGTGTGTGCGAGTGCGTGTGTGCGTGTGTGTGGTTGTGTGTATAAAATTCAAACAAATGTAAATTGAGCAAATGACTCTATTATAACCAAATACAAGGACTATTTTGAAGTATCTTGGTATAATAAGAATTTCAAGATAAATTAAACTATATGGTATATATAAATAGAGATAATTTGCAACTGAATATTAATTTGCTATCAGTATTATTGTAATATCAGTTACGTAAATGAAGAACTTTCATACAAACGTCGGTGTTACTTCATAATATTTTATAAACGATAAATAAAGTTTTTTTATCTACATTTTTGTCATTTTGAAAACATTTGGCACCTCAACCTTAAAGCTCTGAAGATTATTAAAGTATGTAGAAGACAATACTGTTTCTTTATCGGTTCTTTTCCTTGATGCTAAAGAGGACAGCAACAAGTGAGAGAAATGGAACCTCATTATTATTGTGAGCTGTAGATGGTGGAATATTGACGTTGAGGATTGGAAACTGATCCTGTCTACCTGTGAAATCATCATTTGCCATTGCCTTGCTTCACCAGATCTCAATGTGAGTGCAGAAGAGGCCCCAGGAATGACCATAAGTATATGTAAGTTCGGTCTCTAGGACAATATGCACAAGTGCAATCACCTATCATTTGTATTTGCTACTAAATATTCACCTTTCATCTATCAAATAAGGAATATGAAATGGACCTAAAAATCGGATGAGGCATTTATACTGCCCCTTAAAAGATTCAAAGTTACAGGATAATTTATATTAAATAATATGAAATAATGTTAATTCCTTTTGATGTTAAGAAATTACACTATTTTGTTATCCCTTGTATGAATGTATCCTATTATGAAGGTTTAAGAAATAGATGAGACTAGAATACTGAGTTCGAATGGTGGCAACTGCATACGATTGTGTTTTCAAAGTTTCAATAGTAATTCTCTATAAACTTGGAATTCTCTTAAAATTATACATTCTTTGATGACATATCTTTCTTCCTCAACGTCTTAATACATCAGATAACTTTCATGTTATCTCTAGTTTACGTCTAATTACATTTCTCCTGTATTATAAAAAGGAAATTTAGCCTTCTGTTCTACTGTATAAAAATTTAATTTTCCTGATGATTACCCAAGGTTAAGTTACTTCCATTTTCAAGTCAAGTTTGAAGATGATTATCTTAGATTTTTTCCTAAAGAAGAGAAATTATGGCTTATGACAAATTCGTTTCTACAAATTAGTGCTTTCAAAGAGTTTTTATTTCATTCAGATTAGAAAACGTATCTCTTGAAAGGTTTCACCTCGAAAACAGACTTCGTAGCATTCAGAAGAGAAAAGAGCTCGAAAATTTTCGAAATATGTATTAAACATTGTACTTCACTTTCCAAGTCTTCTAGTGCTTCTCAAATTGAACTTCGGTTCATGGCATTCATAAAGCCATAAGAATACTACCCACTGAAGACAACTTTTTCCAATAATGTCATCCTTATTAATGAACATACACATAGTTGACATAATTAATTACCTGAGATAATCTAAGCTCAAGACCCATTCAAAGCAAGATGACTTCCAATAGTGGATGCAACCTTTCCTACTTTGTGAGATAGAGATAGAGTGGTTTGGGGAAACCTATATGTCTTCCTGCAGAATTATCAGTAGCCCTATCCTCCCTAATCTTTGCTTTGGTGAAGGTAAGGATTGGGTGTTGAAGTTGTATAAATATATATATATATATATATATATATATATATATATATATGTATATATATATATATATATATATATATATATATGCAGTATATATATATACATATATATATAATATATCTATCTATCTATCTATCTATCTATCTATATATATATATATATATATATATATATATATATATATATATGCACACAGATATAGCAACAACGAAAAGTAAAACACTATGGGGGAAGTACTTTAGACTTACTTACATTGTCAGATTTACAGTTATAGAGACAGATGCATCGCGATTATGCAGAACACGGGAACTCTATGAGGTTAGTTTCTTAGTGACCCCATATAAGTTTGATTCAATACATGAGGATAATATTGGTGAAGGTAAATAACGAGGATTTAGAATATATCTAATTAACAAACTCATAAGCATAGATTACTGTGTCGACATCCGACCAATTGATTTGAAGGCTTAAGTTAAGCCAGGGGAAAACCAAGGCATTGATAGTGTAACATTTAAATATCGC
>NC_090761.1:36677203-36687203 GCF_036898095.1 Palaemon carinicauda
ATCAAGTCTTTTGATTTTTCCTTCCGTGGCTATGTATATATATATATATATATATATATATATATATATATATATATATATATATATATATATATATATATATATATAAATTATATATGTACAAATTGTAGAATTAATACATACTTTGCGTTGAGCATACGAGTAAAAGGAGATAGTCTGAAATTTGTTTAGACACAATAGGAAATATTAATATATAAATATACAACATATAAATTTGAAAACTGGTAAACACTAGGATATAAGTATTGTGCAATTTACTTGAAATGAAAAAGCGGATACGCCAATTTAAAACATTGTTGTCCTTTAATTTTATTGATGAGAATACTAAGAAGCCTTTGTAATCTAGATACGGTAAGAAAATACAAAATTGATTTACTCTCTCTCGGACGACTGTATCACACATATAGCCTATACGTACACTCACACATACAAAAACATTAAAAACATACACATGTGTATCTTATGGCTATATTAAAGCAAGAATAAAGTAAATCAGATCTCCATATCACCCATGCATGATATACTTAGCATTGAATATTCATTTACCAATGTACAATTAAAGTAAGTACTAAGGACTAAAAGACCATCTTCACCAGCCAGGTAAAGACTTCTAAGCAAACTTGCAATGGAAAAACAAAATATAGAGACCCAACCACAAACATTTCTTATTATAAAAACAAACTATAGAGACCCAACCACATAAACATTTCTTATTAGAAAAACAAACTATAGAGACTCAACCACATAAACATTTCTTATTAGAAAAACAAACTATACAGACCCAACCACATAAACATTTCTTATTAGAAAAACAAAATATAGACCCAATCACATAAACATTTCTTATTAGAAAAACAAACTATAGAGACCCAACCACATAAACATTTCTTATTAGAAAAACAAACTATAGAGACCCAATCACATAAACATTTCTTATTATAAAATCAAACTATAGAGACCAAACCACATAAACATTTCTTATTATAAAAACAAACTATAGAGACCCAACCACACAAACATTTCTTATTAGAAAAACAAACTATAGAGGCCCAACCACATAAACATTTCTTATTAGAAAAACAAACTATAGAGACCCAACCACACAAACATTTCTTATTAGAAAAAAAAAACTATAGAGACCCAACCACACAAACATTTCTTATTAGAAAAACAAACTATAGAGACCCAACCACACAAACATTTCTTATTAGAAAAACAAACTATAGAGGCCCAACCACACAAACATTTCTTATTAGAAAAACAAACTATAGAGACCCAACCACACAAACATTTCTTATTAGAAAAACAAACTATAGAGACCCAACCACACAAACATTTCTTATTAGAAAAACAAACTATAGAGACCCAACCACACAAACATTTCTTATTAGAAAAACTATAGAGACCCAACCACATAAACATTTCTTATCATAAAAACTTAGCATTGAATATTCATTTACCAATGTACAATTAAAGTAAGTACTAAGGACTAAAAGACCATCTTCACCAGCCAGGTGAGACTTCTAAGCAAACTAGCAATGGATACACATAAAAAAAATTTTTATTAGAAAAACAAAATATAGAGACCCAACCACACAAACATTTCTTATTAGAAAAACAAACTATAGAGACCCAACCACACAAACATTTTTTATCAGAAAAACAAACTATAGAGACCCAACCACATAAACATTTCTTATTATAAAATCAAACTATAGAGACCCAACCACATAAACATTTCTTATTAGAAAAACAAACTATAGAGACCCAACCACATAAACATTTCTCATTAGAAAAACTAAATATAGAGACACAACCACATAAACATTTCTTATTAGAAAAACAAACTATAGAGACCCAACCACATAAACATTTCTTATTAGAAAAACAAAATATAGAGACCCAACCTCATAAAAAAATTTTATTAGAAAAACAAAATATAGAGACCCAACCACATGAACATTTTTTATTAGAAAAACAAACTATAGAGACCCAACCACATAAACATTTCTTATTAGAAAAACAAACTATAGAGACCCAACCACATAAACATTTCTTATTATAAAATCAAACTATAGAGACCCAACCACACAAACATTTCTTATTAGAAAAACAAACTATAGAGACCCAACCACAAACATTTCTTATTATAAAATCAAACTATAGAGACCCAACCACATAAACATTTCTTATTTGAAGAACAAACTATAGAGACCCAACCACATAAACATTTCTTATTAGAAAAACAAACTATAGAGACCCAACCACATAAACATTTCTTATTAGAAAAACAAAATATAGAGACCCAACCACATAAAAAAAATTTATTAGAAAAACAAAATATAGAGACCCAACCACATGAACATTTTTTATTAGAAAAACAAACAATAGAGACCCAACCACATAAAAAAATTTTATTAAAAAAACAAACTATAGAGACCCAACAACATAAACATTTTTTTATTAGAAAGACGAAGTATAGAGACTACATCACATAAACATTTTTTTTATTAAAAACAAAATATAGAGATCCAACCAAAGAAATGGTAGCGAGAGAGGGAGAGATAAATAACGGAGATGGAAGTAGTGATTGCCAACACAGATAACTAATGAACTATGAAAACAAATTAAAGTCGGACTGGATTCCAAAAACAAGCACCCATTTCCTATCATTTTGAGGATCTAGAGACTAGAGTAAGTCTCCTCTCATAAGAGCCTTTATACACGGCTCTGCCCCACCACACACACTATAGGACCGGTCAAAAGTCGTCGGATTATCCTTGATAAGGGCAGGAATGTGGAGGATGGGAGATTGGGGATAAATGATAACGATTATAAGAAGAAGGAACGGTTAGGGAGGGGAGAATAGAGAGGTGAAGAAGATGAGACGTGCAGAAAAGAGATATTTAGGGAATAGACTAAGGAAAGAGATGAATTCGAATAAAAAAAAAAAGGTCGATGAAAGGGAGTGGAGGAAGAATGAGGGATAAAAATCAGAAGAATAAGATAAGGAGAGGGGGAGAGGAAGGGAAAGGAAAAAGACGACCGATAAGTGGAATAGAGAGAGAAACATGGAAAGAGGGGCATAAAAAAGGTAAAAGGCAGAGGACGAGTGGGATAGAAGAGTCGAAAAGAAAGAGAGACAGTGAAACAAGACCACAAACAATGTAAAACCTAAGGAATAGAAAACGAAAGGAAAAGAGAAAAGTCGACTAAGCAAGAGGAGAAGAAAGATCGGATGAAAGAGCGTCGAGAAAGAAGTAAACAAGAGGCACTGGATGAAGGGAAGGGGGTTCGAATCGTGGCTCGATACGCTTACTCTGAGCGAGAGTTAACTGTTGAAGAGTGAAGGGATTTAGACTCGGAAACCTTCGTAGTGAAAGTGGTCTCTACGTAGACTGAATGCCTACTGGATAATGATGTTCGTCACTTCCTATTGCTTCTTTATATGGATTGTCTTAACCCTCTATCAAATGGTTTACTTTCAGAACTAAGATCAGATTGGCCTGTATGTGTACTTCCAACTCACATCCTCTCTATCTCTCTCTCTCTCTCTCTCTCTCTCACTCTCTCTCTCTCTCTCTCTCTCTCTCTCTCTCTCTCTCTCTCTCTCTCTCTCCAGTGATTGTCGTTTACAATACTTTTGCAAATCTGCAGTAAAATACTCTGTATATTTGCCTCTCTGACTGACTGTCTCAGTCTGTTCTTCCCTCGAGCTACACCACGATCATTCTCTTTCTCCGCCATTATTTACAGCCAAGACATTTTTCCTACTCTTTCTCAACCATTTTTGTTCTTCTAACACGCCCTATAAAATGTCTGGGATGATGAGTTCACCAGAGGTTAGTGTACGGTCGGTCATGACTATATATTATTGTATTTTCTTTAAATTATCAAAGTCCCTCTATGGCGACTTACATTATAGGATAGGCTCCACATGATCTGCACAATGTAGAGTACTTCTTATTTATGAATAACTTTGCCATTGTGTAGATTATAATCTTAGTACTGTAGTTTCAATCGCTCTCTCTCTCTCTCTCTCTCTCTCTCTCTCTCTCTCTCTCTCTCTCTCTCTCTCTCTCTCCGGCAATCTATCTGACTGCAGAAAATTATTCTAGAATCTATTTATACTGTTGGTTTTGCTTCTTTGTTAGCTATACTCTCTGGTCCATATCAGCACGCCTCTGTCGCTAGAACAGTATAATTTAATTTTTTTTTTTCAGGTCTTTACGTAGAATTTTTACCTTTTATTTTAAATATTCACTCATGACTTCATCAAGAAGAATGTTTTACTCAGTAGGTTCCAATTATCCTTTTCATTCTCAGCATCTTCATTTTCTATAGCATTGACATTGGTTCTTGCTTAATG
This sequence comes from Palaemon carinicauda, assembly GCF_036898095.1. Taxonomy (NCBI): domain Eukaryota; kingdom Metazoa; phylum Arthropoda; class Malacostraca; order Decapoda; family Palaemonidae; genus Palaemon; species Palaemon carinicauda. The sequence goes on from NC_090761.1 coordinate 36,681,594, forward strand.
GCATACAGCAATTCTTCCACTGATCACAAATGGTGCAATCTAACCACAGTGGAAACTATAAGGGTTCTTGGCTGTTGAATAATTTTGCTGAGCGGTTCCCATTTGTGAATTTGCTTCTTCAAAACAAAAATCAAATCATGATTGGCTCAAATTGGTGGTACAATGTTGCATTGGTTTATGACCGTACTAAATACGTAATTGACTGAGATAGTTCCCTTCCCCCCCCCCCTTTTTTTTCTTTTTTTTTTTTTGGTCGGAAGCCTTCCTACTTTGCTTGATTCCACCTGTGATATTGCTTTAGATTCATACATTTCACTTATTGTTTTTAGTTCTGACACAACTGTTTTCATTCCTGGGATTTGTCTTTTGATAATTTTTTTGGTTGGAATTAAACACTAGATGCTAACTGTATATGACATCATTTCATCTTACATATTCACAATCTTTACGCCAGGTATCTATATACAATTATACATACGTCATTAAGTAACTGCGCCTGGAAATATATTTACGTAATCTACGGACGATAAAAGTAATAGTATGAATACATATCCAATTAGGATGTGATTTAGTATTCCTATTGTCATCAGCCTAGTGTGGAAACCAAAGAGCAGTTATTCCTGAGCGTATAATAATCATCATTTCTGATGATTGAAAACAACGATAGCTGTATATGTTTGGTCAAAATATCCAAGATTTATTTCTTCAAAATTACAACGAATAGAGAGAGAAATATTTCAAACTGCTATAAGATATCCACAGCTATACACGACAAATTAGTGATTATATGGGATGTGTTTTCCGGAAATCTAAAGGTATATATAAATGACATGTAACCAACACAAAAAGAGAACCACATTCATTTTAGCAGAGATATAAGGAAATTAAGGCCACCCCTATTAAAGAAGCTTCGCCTTACTTGGCAGGTACCAAGGTGAGGTACTTTTTGTCTCGCAGCCTTGAGGAGCTTAGCTAAGGAATTTCCTTAGGACCAAGATGGGTTTTACTCTACATTCTACTTGAAATAATATTCCGAGAAACTATTTTGTGACACTCGGCTATCTAATCAAAAGTGAGGGGCAAATTGACTTCAAATGTAGGCGACTGGTGTTTTTGCGTCTACCTGAAGAATGTCTCATTCAGTGAATATAATTCATCCATCAACAATTGATTTCTGATAAGCTGCTTATTCTGTGGAATTAGGCAACTATGGCTCAAGGTTCTTTTGCTAAGGGTGCGTTTTTCTGGGGTTCCCAACTTCACTTACATACGGAAGATGAAATTACCCTTCTGTACAACTGGGTCTATTTACAAAGTTCGTACATTCCTCAGTTGAATACCAGCTAAATTTTAATGAAAAGTGAAGTACTACCTCTCCAGTCTTTCTTTGACATCATATCTGTAAATGTGTCAAAATAGTTCGTAGTCTCCATCAAAATAATTTCATAAGTGGTTTATGGAAGAATAATTGTAATGGGATATCATTCATAAGATATGAAATCTTACTACAAGTTCAACAAACTAATCAAGACATCTTTGTTGATTTTGGACACAACTATAAAAGATTGATGCTTTCTTGCGATCAGCGGTGGTGCCCCATTTTCCATCCTTTTCCATGGATATTGATATCATTATGTAAGTAACAGGGATGCAGTTTGTATCTTCTTCAAGTCCGTTTGTAGGTGGACCATAGTGGTTTGATTATTTCCCATGAAAATAAGTGTACAAGAAGCAAATCTGATCTTCACAGCAATGCAAACCGGATCCAGAAGCAAAATAGTAATTAGGTTATAATAATTAATTGCAATATAATCAAAGCTTAACTGGTAAAACTATCATCGAATGCTATCAGCCAGCTTCTTCGTTGTTACATCTTCATAGATCTACAGAGAGGAAGTGGCCAATGCTACTTGTTTCAGAATTTTTATTCGCCAGTGTTGGCATATTGTTTACCTCTGCCTATTTCAAAAACATCTCGGATTCATTGCCTTCCAAATAAGATAACTTGAAGTGTTTTTTTTTTCTTTTCACATCGGTAATTGATCGGAAGACGGTGACACATTGCTAGGTGGCTTGTGGAGCCAATAGTTTGGTGACTGTTCTTAAAAATCTGACCCCTCTCGGGGAGCAACTTTTTCATAGTTATCATAACCTTCATCCAAGGAAATAGTGTTTGATAATTAAACAGCAGATCTGTAAATGGTGGAAATGTTCTTAAGTTTGAAAGAACTTTCCATATTATATTTAATGCCATTGTTGACTATTAAATAATTTTGTTAAGCATAGAAATGTTTTGGCATTATCATAACTGGCATGTTATATAGAATGACATTAGAAGTTTTTAATTATAACAAAGAGAAAAGTTTTATTTTTAACATAACAAGTAATTACCATTCCAAGTAAACTGAATCTGGAGACGCCTAGTTTTCGGAATGTTCAGCTGATGAGTCATGATAAAAACCATATATCTCATTTATTTATCAGGTACAATATATGTTTGTGCGTGTGCACATTTTTCTAAGCATCATTGTTTCTCTATTTAGAGTCGTTGATGAGAGTACAACCTTCCATATTTATCTTTTTCAACGTCTAAATCCGTGATTTTAACATCTTCATTCCTTTCATTTAATCCAATTCCCCAAAAAGTAGTAGTTCCATTTTAGAATAAAGCTCATGGAATGTGGCTGAGCAAGAAACATTCAATTAATGCTAAAACATGTTATAAATTGAAGAACTAACGCATATTTCCTTTCAAATTTCAAATTACGCAAATGTTAGCATGCCTTATAAACCTATGAACGAAAAGGTGTCAAGGAAGGGGTATGGGAATATGGGCTGTGAAAGGGTACATAAGATAAAAGGTATGAATAGTTGCAGGGCATTAACGTAACAGAAGGGGCATGAGGAATATGTGGCAGATCACATCACACACACAGCCCACCAAGGTACCAGAACACACACCACCTAAACCCACCACTCCATACTCTCTAATATCATTAGTTGAAGTGTTATTGAGTCTCCGTCTGCACCTACTCAGCCAACGAGAAAAATTGTGCCATAGGCATTAGAAATGAAAGTTAATTCTTAATGTTGGAATATGGTCACACTCATAGAATAAAAAGTATCAAGCAGAGAAATTTACTGATGCTCCGAGTCTAGTGATAATTATTATTTAGTTTATAACAGAGGTCTCCATGATGAGGTTTGCGATAGCTAGCGTAGTGTTGACTGTTAAGATTTCCTTAATGGTTTGTCACTGCACTCAGGTTACAGGGTTATAAGGCCTTAGTTTTCAGGTTCAGACAAAAACTCATTTAGATATAATCATTAAAGAGAAAACCCCATAAACTTTTCCACTCTATTCAAGCGTAGCAGAAGTGTAAGAGGGCAGTCTATGGATACTTATTTTTCTGACAATCTCATCAATCCTATTGTGCTTAAAACAGGTGTGGTCAATGCCGCAAACCCAAGAAATGCTCCAATAAATCCATTCATTGCTCAGCCAGTACTATGAAAATAAAAAGGATCCTGCACACGCACATACACTTTATCATAGCTAAAAAAACAAAGGAACATAACCACTGAGTTCCTGTGAATAAGTTCGTAGTAGCAATACTGTCTGCAGTCTACAGTAGACTCAAAATAACAGACTTAAAATTGATTACTTAAGGGCAAAGCTTGAAGAAAAACCTGCAAGTTTTGTGTAAATTTGGTTACATCACATGGAGATTATATAACTATATTTAGGTACAACTCGGAAGTAATGAGGACTGAGGAGTGGGGAACTATGAAAGTTCTAGCTAGATGCTGTGAAAGAGATGAGAATATGCTTGGCTGTTAAGCCATATACAGGTAGCTAAGATTTAAAACAAAATCTGGGACCCATATATGCCTGAACACTTTTCATTTAAATTTCCTTCAAAACTATCGCTAAAAACAGTCACAACACAGGAATATAACCTTCCTTCTATACTTATTGACCGTGTTATAAATTGCATAGAAACGATGCTGAGAACCACCTTTTCACAACAAGTCCTCCATTAATTGCTCATTACTTGCATCACATAGAAATTAACTTTACAGTCGAATGAATGCCACTGCCATGGGCACTTTCTTTGATTATTCTGTTTGCTAACATGTACAGATGGAGACAGGATTTCCTGGCACACCTTGCTCCAAAGAATCCACCCTGTCACACCTTTACTGTGCGGATAGTAACCAAACAGCTAGCGTTGGGAGAGATGGCAGAGGTGGTGGGCAGCGCTACACATACACGAACTCCCCGCATAGTGAGCACATCTTCTTTGTGAGGTGTGCCAGGAATTAATTTGTCCAACTGTACATGTGAGTAGCAGAGGAATAATCATTTTCCTTTAAACATAGAAAGTTTCATCCTTAATATGTATTTCAATGAAGCATTCATCAACATAAAGAACTAAAAATCAATGTTTGTCCGTAGTTTCAGCAAAAATTCGACTGTGGACAAATACCTCCCTTCCTTCCCTTCCCTCGAGGATATGAAAACAAGTGCTTATCTTCTGCTACATTGTTGTAAACACCAAGAGGCTTAATAGCCATAGGGAATGCTACATGACCCATAAAGTGTTCAGTTGTATCGTTCTTTCTTAAAGAGCTTTCCCAAGTTGGAACATTTAGAGCACAGTCAATATATGAAAATAATATAATGCCATACCTGTCAACTTCTAATTAGCAGTGGCTATTAAGACCATATGTTATTGGTTTGTAGCTAGACAAAAATAGAGCTCAACACAACAGATGCAGAAAGAAATTACAAAAGCAATAAAGACAGTAAACATATCATTTTTAATTACCGGGAGACAACGCACAACAAAGCATACAAATATAAACAAGGGGTTTTAAAATCATAATCAATAGAGAAGTTAAACTGTGTAAACCCCTGCAGGCAGATAAACCTTGATGTGATGCCTGAAGATGAGAAAAACGTAAAAATCCACCCCAAGCTAAAAAGCACATAAGTGCTTTAAAAAAAATCTTACAAATTAATTACTACCCTTAGGCATAGCTTTCATTACCATTATATCCCGGGAAGTATCTTTCAGTGTAGTACAAAAAAGCGATATTCCTTATTTGTGTACAAACACGATCCAATTTGAAAGTCTCTGCTAACATGTACAGTTGGACACAGGAATTCCTGGCACACACCGCTCTGAGGGAGTACACCCTGTCCCACCCTTATTACCGGCGAGTAACCAAACAGATAGTGTCAAGAGAGATGGCGGAAATGATGGGCGGAGTAAAATACATGAACGCTCCATGCAGTAAGATTGTGAATGGGTGCACTTCCAATAATTCTTGTGTCCAACTTTAAATGGAAGAGGTGCAGGTCTATTGCAATTCAGAATCGTTCTCTCATAGTCTTAAATCCATGAACTATATTCGGTGCCATCTACCATATAATATAATCCCATAACTCGAACACAAATTTATAATTTGTGAACATACAAGTCATAAATTCTGGCGCCTAACATGAAACCAGCAATATTCATTCATCAGTTAATTTCACATAATTGTTGTCGCAATTAACTTTATCACTAACCTTATGTATTTATTGGAGGGATATTATCATGA
>NC_090761.1:36699703-36709703 GCF_036898095.1 Palaemon carinicauda
AAGATGCAATTAAACCCTTATAAATCTAATAATTGCTGTGACCTTTCATGCATAATTTGTAATCAGCAATTTACTAAGTTATTTCATTTATAATTCTTTAATGTTATTCTCGTGTGTTACAGTACTTTTATTGTATACGCCTTATTAATGTAATTTGTTTGTTAATAAAAATTTTACCTTTTTCACACTATTTTTTTATTTATCAGCTTTAATATTTTTCTGTGAATTTTTCTTCCAATACTGAAAGAACTGGGTGGCATTCCATTTTTCTCATTCCAAGTTTTCCCTTCTCATACTGAAAATTTCTTTTTGTAACAGAGCAACTCATCACCTTATTTTTTTTTTTTCATTGTGATTTCCGATTAGAAATTGGCTTTTTAACCATTATTCACATTTTCTAAACTGCCTATACCATAGATCAACCCAACTGCCACCCCTTGACGGTAGCCATCTATTCTTAATTTTCCCCCTTGAAATGCTGAAATTATTCAACCCAACTGACAACCCTCGATGTCAGCCACCTATTCTTAATTTCCCCCCTTGAAATGCTAAGATTATGACAGACATAAACAGTCAGTAACCCCTTCGTAACCTTCGTGTTACGTCACCATAGCCGTGTTGTAACAACGTCACAGGGAGCATCCACTGATATCTTAAGAATTGCCCACTCATTGTCTTACGTTGCAATATGTGCAATTGGTCTTAGATTTATGGTGTTCGTGATAATGGTCAGGGGAGTTCGTAGCCAAACTTGACTTTGACATTAAACTCTCGCTGGCTTTCTCTCTCCTATAGTGTACCATAAGCATGGGTTTTAAACATGAAGAGTAATAATAATTTCATTTGTGATTAGGTAGTAATAGCAGTATTTGAAGGTACTATTTTTAAAATATAACTTTCATTGGCAGTGTTCCGGGAAAAAAAACATGCAAAATTTTATTTTGAAAATATAAAAAGTTTTAGCAACTTTTACCCAGACTCGACCAGGAGATTTTTATTTGAATTCTTGCTTGAATATTCGCGTATGGTTTTTTTTTTTTTCCTGAAAAAAAAAATCCCAAAGCTAAAAGTAAAAACTATACAGTACCTCCAATTTCGTATGACGCAAAATTGATATATTAGCCCTAACTACTAAATCCATTGTTTGCCCTAAAGCATTGGTTTTTTTTTTTCTTCTTCTTTTTTTCTTTTTTAAACTTTAGTGTTGCCCTCACGTTGTACTTGTATAGTGAACGTTAGAGGTTTATTTCTCAGGTAAACCATAACGATTCTTTTATTCACATTATTAATTAAATGTTTCGAAAAAGATCAAAATGTTTTATATTCAGAAGATTTCTCCCACTGTCCCTTGGCGGTTAGAGGAAAAAAACAATGTCGTTTTAAAAATATCATCAAAGACTTCAATTACAGGAATGAACAATTCCCAACTCCGCGGTTCAATTGTGGTCAGGTAATGACGTACATTTTCTTGCATGGCTTTTTCTTGTATCATATCATCATCATGCGGTTTTAAAATAGGACAATATCAAATGACATTTTCTGTCAACTTTAATGTCTAGTATATGAGAATGGTACAGACCAAAGCATTTTCCTAACTCGATAACTGCTAAACAGCATATCCCATGCTCACACTTGTTTCTATTATTACATTTTTCGCTCGAGGGCTGTTTCCTTATCTAAAGTACCTACATATGAATCACTGTACCCTGTTTTCAGCTAAACCTAACCAACGAGTGCATCGTGTTACTGACAGCATCTAACTTCCAAAAGTGTTAGGAGTAACTAAAATATTCAACAAATTGTTAGCTCTACTTTCGATTTAATTCAAATGAATACCCCGGAGAAAAATTCTTAACTCGATTGGAATTCAATATTTACTAATAGTAGCCTACCATCAATAGCTCGCTTAAGTACAGGCATAGGTCATAGATGTACAGCACAAGGTGTGGTTTTTTTTTTCTTTTTTTTTCTTTTTTTTTTTAAGGCAGGTCGCCTAGTTCCGAGGTTTTCTTCAGGCTTCTTTTTTCAACAAATTTTTTGCTTGAGGTACTTGTAAAGCAAAGGTAAAATTCTCTTGAAAATTACACACTTCATTGAGGGAAATATCTAAGCATGTATCAATACCACAAATTTCCTTACCAACTTTGGCCAAAACTAAATTTCAGTTTTAGATCCGAACAGGTTAGGCAATATAACTGGTGTCTTGAATTAGGCTTGATTAATCTTCAAGCTCAATCCTTTAACGGAAACTATAGACAAATTCGCAGTTTCATTTGTGAATTGCAAATAGCCTTTTAAAGTTTTCCCAGGTTATTTTTAGTTAATGTAGAGTAGGCTAAAATGTTAAGCTAAATATATTCAATAGACTCGTTCCAGGTCAACACAATTGATGTTTTAGTTCGTGCTATGAACCTCATCAGACTACCTTCATTTCAGACACCATCCAGATGTAACTTAGGAACATAGGAGAAAATTTCCAAAAATTTCCCAATACTCTAACTAAAACAATGGATTGCTTGTAATGTAAAAATGAATCATCCAACTAATTTATATTTGGTACATTACTCCTTGGTTAAAATGTTGAGTTTCCTAGTTGAAACCTTCATGAAAATGTAAAAAGAAATGTGTTTTGCTATATCAACGTCATTTTTATTACCTGATTGGCATGAAACTAGTGCTAAAATGTGCATAATTCAATTGCCTATCTTATGATATACAACGCAGTTATGTCCTTGGGAACTTGGAGCTGTACAGCCATATCAGATGGTCGGTTAACGCAAAAAAAAAAAAAAAAAAATGCCAACACTCATTTACAAGTGGAGTTAGTATCATCTATTCGTTGTATAAGTCAAGGTCTATAGAATGACTAATGAGTGAAGGCGAAATATTTACTTCGTATCGAAGACTATCTCCTCAAAAGGATATAACAAAAGACTCACAAAACATCCAGCAAAGATAGTTAATTGATTCTGTAGAGAAATAATAAAGCCTGTTTATGTTATCTGAATTGAGTATTTTTTTTTCTTTAAACATCTCCATTAAGTCATGTGAAGATAACTTTGGCTAGACTACATCAGTATATTCTGATTATTTAGCGTAATACATCCATATTAAATCTTATTAAGAAAATCTTCATTTGGTACAGCTGATATCTACATAACATTAACTTCTAATTTGCAGATTTTAGTTACCAGGGAACTATCTAAATTAAAACTAAGAACTTTCTTGAACACCCCCCCCCCCCACAAAAAAAAAAAAAAAACATATTTCAGTTAAATTTTAGTCTGCACCAGTAAAATTATTTTTTGGTGATACTTTCTAAATTGAACTCTTGACCATTCTAATATCAATAGTTTAGTCATTCTTTATAATAAATGCTTGAATCAAACAATTTTTTCTGATAAAATTTTTCTCTCTCTTATTAATAGAAACTAAGGTTTATCAGTATTAAAGAAATAAAGAAATGTATGCCACATCAATCTTGTGCTTTTTGGAACACCTGGTCCATTCCATAACTTCATCCTGGTTTCTTTAGTTAGATTTTTTTTTTAATGAGTGTTTCTTTACTAGAAATTCTAAAGTATATGATAAAATCCAAAATTCAAAAAGCTTAAGTGATCTCTCCGGAAAGTGCTCCAGTACAAAGTGCTCCAGTACAGAAAGGCAAAATAAAAATCAATCTTTTCCAATCTATGTAAGAAATATTATCACAGAACCAACTAAAATTAGTATTGATGAAATAAGAAGAAAAATTTAGAAAAGAATATAAAAAACAATATACAAATTTACCTTTTAGGAGGTGATAAACATGAGGTACTAGTAGCAACATATTTAATCAAGATAAAAGCGATACACTCTCCATTTTAAGATATGAATTGATTAAAGACTAAAAATTCCTTTTTGGTTCACATGGTTCAAATGAAACGTTTTATATTGTTCCATCACCTAAACAATCATCATACGTTATGAAGCTAGAATGTAACATTGTTCCAGTAAAGTTTTTTTTTTTTTTTCGAATAGTGAAGTATGACACCGGGAAGCCAGAAAATAACTGCTGGATTGTTCGTGATATAAAGTAAAAAGACAACTTCTTTTCGTTGCCGCTTAAGAGTTTGTCGCACTCGCTTCTTCTTCTTTCTTGTTACCACCTTTAACCTGTACAGTTTAAAGGTAAATCGTGAATGACAGATGCAAGAGACAGTGACAATGCCCTAGAGACACTATATATACCTATGATCAACGTTCCACCCACGCTCTCTCCACTCAATCTAGAAACAAGCAAGGCCAGGCAATGACTGCTGATGACTCAGCAGGTAGACCTATAGGCTACCCCACAAACACGCAATCCTTAATTCACAAGGATGGTGAGGTTGAAGACAAGACAAGAAACTATCGTATTTGAGCTTGTCTCTAACCCCAGTCCAGCAGACTGCTAGCCAAGACGTTTCAACAGGCTACCAGATTTGGGTTGTTTGCCTATTGGGTTTTTGGTAGGGAAAATAATGAAAAAAGTATTCATTCCAGCATCATTAGCAAAATCAAGAGAGAGAGAGAGAGAGAGAGAGAGAGAGAGAGAGAGAGAGAGAGAGAGAGAGAGAGAGAGAGAGAGAGAGAGAGAATTCAATCAAAGTAAATTATACCAATCTGAGTAGAGACATTTTATTTGTAACGTCAAACACATTCTCATGTGTTATTTTCATATTAAGAATTTCACAATTGGCTTTTTATTTATGATTCATACGTGCGGCCTAACTGCATTTGATGCAATTATTGATTACCTTTCACCCAAACGAACAGAAAAATTAAATGTATGTCAGCAAAGATATTTAAATATCTCCTATGTGCATACACTCCGTAAGGATGATAAATTCGAAAAAAATATGGCTGAAATATATTTTGAGTTGTCAATATAGATGTTCAATTGACCTCGTAAATCTTGCTTATCAACAATATTCTTTTTAGTGATGTGTTTTCTTAGGAAGGCGTTCATGATGTGAAGGCATCCAGCGCTTCCTCCCTGTTCTTGGGGCGTTGCCCCTGTGTTCGGTGAGTGATGTTGCCATCGGTTTTGTGAGTTTGCTCACAAACTTACAAAAATGTATACATTATACTGAGAGGGAGTTTTTTCTTAAAGTGAGAACAATGACCTCACGTTCCCAAGGGCAAGGGGATAATCTAACCCAAGTTTAATCAAATGGCAATATGTGAATATTTGTATGTATGTAATTAGAACAAATATTTTCAAACTGTCACTGTTAATAGCTTATTTCCAATACTTTTTCTTTTTTTTTCTTTTTTTGCAGATGATTGTATCAATTACAATAATTTTCTGTTATTCGTCGAAGAAGGAAGCGTAAAATTTCTATGCATTTTTAATGATTTATACACAATAAATTTTACCAATCTTTCACATGAGGAAAACTGAATAAATTTTTTACCTTATAACAAAAACTTTCATTTGGAACAATCTATTAAGCAATGTATGCAAAGGCGAAAGAGTGATTCGAAGGAAAAATTAGACTACCAATATTAAATCTAAATTCTTCACATAAACGAAAGATAGCTCGTTTTGATAAAATTCATTTTTTAAAAATGTATCCCTCAACTTAACCATAAATTATTCATTTATCAAGGCATATACCGTTTCCTTATTCCTTTCGATCATAAATGCTATAACTGTTGAAGATAAAAATTATTACTCGCACACTGAAAATTAGGATTAAATGCCATTAAATCCTTTATAAAATCAATAACAAATACAATAAATACAACCAACTGAGTTTACAGAAATATATGTTATATAATTACTAGTTGTGTTTATAAACTCAGGCATGGTTTAAGTAATCATGCATAAAGTATAATACAATCAGGTGTGATTGTACCAAATTAAGATTTTTCACCAAAAACTGTCGATCACAGCACACTTAATACTTTAACTGATAAATCATGGATGAACCCTGAGCAGTAAAATTTCCACTGCTTTGCCCACTTCATTTATGCATGAGGCTCGCTACGTCTTTCATCTTTCGTACTTCTTGGATGTTAAGGCCCTTGTTAGATATCTCTCTCATATTATATCCCTTTTTAGACATTTTTATCCTTCCTCTTAGACAGAAGCTGTATGAGGCTTGTATAAGAAAGATATGGTAAGTTAATGAAAACCTAAAGGGACCCAGTTGATAGATCAAGGGTCGACACCTAGTGCTTCGATTCACTTCAATGATCTAATTTTCTATTCTTTATCACTGTTATCGTTTTTTTTTTTAAATCAGGTTCGAGTGATTTTAATTTTTCTTCAATCTATAAAGCGTTTTAATAACTTTTTCGCTGGTCTAAAAGAAGTTTTTTCTAGATTTTTTTTATACATAAGACATAGAACCCATGATAGTTCTGTTCCGGTTTAATCTACAACAACAACATTACAACACTTCTGAATGACACGACCATCTCTTTAACCTAACATCGTTTATTATTAACAGAAGACTGACCACGTAAAAATGCCGTGATCCATTCTTCAACTAAACTAGTCTTTTTATAACTTAAATGATCTCAATATCTCTCACACCTCGAATTTATAAGCTGCATATGCAACGCAAAATTGCATATATGTATTCGCAATATAATTGGATGTTTCATGAGTACAGGTTTTAATGACTTAAAGGTCGCTCATGAATGACAGTGGCAAGGGACGTCGACAATGCCCAAGCAAGACAATACCCTAGAGACTGACCATAGATACTTATGATCAGCGCCCAAGCTCCCTCTCCATACAAGCTAGGACAGGGAGGGCCCGGCAATGGCTCCTGATGACTCACCAGGTAGACCTATAGACTCCCCCAAACCCTCCATCCTCAGCTCACAAGGATGGTGATGTTGCAGACACTTCAAGAACCTATCGAGCTTAGGCGTGACTCGAACCTCAGCCAGGTAGTTTCCATTGGGTATTAATCCTACTTCCTCTTTGATCATGCATCATTCAAATTTTCCTTATATTTATTGCATGTGCATGAACAATAGATGGTATTGACAACAAAATTACTTATGCTGACTAATATCATTGAATGCAATCTGAATAATCAAAAGCGAATTCATTACCAGAATTCTTTTTTCGAATTTCACATTTTTAGCAGTGTCTAGTATGTGATAAATTCTGAGAGGAAACTTCCAGATTTTTTAAATATTCATCTGTGACATTTTAGAGAGAGAGAGAGAGAGAGAGAGAGAGAGAGAGAGAGAGAGAGAGAGAGAGAGAGAGAGAGAGAGAGAGAACCCGCACATATTGTTGTTCCCGATCCGTGTGGATTTGAGTTTTTCTGAGATATCAAATATTATTAATCATTACTATCAATTATTATTATTATTATTATTATTATTATTATTATTATTATTATTATTATTGTTGTTGTTGTTTTTGTTGTTGTTTTTGTTGTTGTTGTTGATGTTGTTGTTATAAGCTAAGCTACAACCCTAGTTGGAAAAGCAAGATGCTGTATTGGGTGTGAATTTTGTAAAAGAACACCCTGTTAACCAATAGTATGGCATCCCGCTCAATGCCGAGAGGTTCCTGGGGTTAAGGTACTTAATTACTGTGATTGGAAATGTAAAAATGGAATTGATGCTTCTGGTTGTAAATAGAAGTAGGGATGTTGCATGTGAATGGAAGTTAGAATGGTGGAAGTGTGGTCACTGAACGTGACTGGAAATGGAAAGATGAAAGTAGGGCTACTGGGTGTGATTTGAATTAAAATTTGGAAGTTTTGCTACTGAAAATGAATGAAATTAAGAAAGCGGAAGTATGACTGCTAAATGATATTATAAGTACCACAACAAAATCTACATGTGGCTACTGAATGCATTTGGAAATACAGTGTGAGGCTACTGGGATTAGAGGAAAGTAATATAGTAGATATATGGCTAGCGAATATGAATGGAAGTAAAAAGGTATAAGTGTGACTAATGATTTTAAATAGAAATCAAAATGTCGAAGTATCAATACTAAATACTAATGTAAGTAAAAAGGTGTAAGTGAAGCTATTGAATGTAATTGGAAATGAAGAGGTGATAAATGTATTGTTAATGAATGTAAATAAAAGAAAAAACATGGAAGATTTCTACTGAACTTGAATGAAAGTTAAAGAAAAGCGAAAAGGATGAAATCCTGGATACTGAATGTGAGTTGAAGTAAATAAGTAGTGTGGGTCGGCTAAATGTGAATGGAAGTAAATAGATAGAAATGTGGTTACAGACTAAGAATGGAAGTGAAAACGTTAGAGTGGAATTGCCAAAATGTGAGTGGAAGTACAATGATAAAAGTAGAGCTGATGATTGTGGGTAAAATGTGAATGGGAGTAAAGGATGGAAGTGTGGCTATGTGAATGGAGGTATGATTTTTTAAGTGTTGCAGCTGAATGCAAATAGAAGTAAAAATTGTTCAAGTGAGACTGATAAATGTGAATGGGAATATACGCAAAAAGTTGAAGAGTGGCTTTCAGGTGAGAATTGAAGTAATTGGTGAAAGCGCGACTATTAAATGCAAAGAGAATCTCATAAGATGAATATATTGCAAAACTGTAAGTGGACTATTGTTGAAAGTTCCGCAGAATCAGATTTCTATAAGCCACTGGCACGAGAAGTACCATGTGAGGGCACAATATTACGTCATCTAACATCAACAGATGTAGAAATATAGCACGCATGTAACAAAAATATCGTAAAGGATATAAGCTGAATTACAGTTTTGATATGCTGTAGTTTGGTAAGGGAATAAGAAACTTATCTAAATGCTTGGTTTATATTGTAGCAGAACTGCTAGGAAAAGTAGGTCCTTACATCTGGGAACTAAAAATATTTAAATATGATGAGAATACTCACCATTATTGAAAATCTCTAATTCTTCGTAATTGACAGGAGACTGACTCGTTAAATGAAAATTATCCTTAATGCGTTTGTGAAGGATGTATGTAGAATTGATGACAGACTGTTCTCCCAGACCATATGCTCTTTGGTGGAATGGTTACTTTCTCTAAAGAAAGCTTATCTAATGAAATATTGATATAAGCAAGATTTTATCAATATTTACATGGCGTTTGATCATAAGTATTTATGGTACATAAATATTCTCGAATAATTTTCTACATACATGCCCTTCTGTGACTGATTATTGAAATCGCCACGATGGATATTATGCTTACTTTAGGCCACTAGAAACTTTACTTCGCAAGTAGTTTTTTTAAATTTAGGGAGAGGGTGTTACATGACCCCGTTTCTATTTCGTGCATATAATCATCTCCCCGGGCGTGTACTCGGGCGTTTTTTCCATTCCTTGCGTAACATTGGTTAAAAGTAACGCTAGAATGAAGGCGACTTTAACACCTCGTATTGTTGAAAAGGTTCCACCTTCATTTACCGCAATTCTGTTCAGACCTCGTGACCCGTGTAACTAAGAACATTTGTTATACAAATATTGTCTGTTTCTAGGGATAATAAATAATTTATTTTTCCTAATGCCCTATTCAATACTAGAGCTGCATATCTTTATAGCCACCGTGGTCCTCAGCATACCAAGAAGATTTCGGTGGCTTTAGTAATAGTAGGACTCAGTGCAGGTAGTCAAACTGTACTTTCAAACATCAGTCTTTTCTCCATGCTATTATTGTTTATTCGGCCAAGTAATTTGGATACCTCGTCTTTCAATTCTAAGGAAATCGCTTGAAATCTACATTTCTGGTCATATACTGCTGAATTATTAAAAATTTCATAAAGAAAATGAGATACAGTATTCGAAACGCAAGGTTATTGATACAGACTACTATAGAAGAACTGGCGAATCCCAAGTCCATAGTTACATGGAAATGGTAGAAAAAAAAAAAAACATTGAAGCTAAATCAACCTCACAAATCTACTCTTCTTTGGAAAGTTTCAAAAGCTTAGCTCTTGCGGAATCGCGATGCTCCCGATACCTAAACTAGAAACCGAGCCATATGAAATCTCCGTTTCGCAT
>NC_090761.1:36714703-36732203 GCF_036898095.1 Palaemon carinicauda
GTTTATATACTATATATATATATATATATATATATATATATATATATATATATATATATATATATACATATATATACAGTATATATATACACATATATATACAGTATAAGTGTGTGTATATATTTATATATATACATATATATATATATATATATATATATATATATATATATATATATATATATATAGACACGCACGCACCCACGTGGATACACAGTCAGACCTGCATCACTACAGAGATTATTCGTATTGCTTTCTGCTTGAAGGAGCGTATAATTAAAATCCTGTAGAATGTTCAATGTTGGCCCTCGGAAGGCGATGCTTACACCTTCGGGTATTATAAGCCTTCTGTAGTTATTATCTTTGTAAACAATCTAGGTTCCATCAATCAATTCTTCCAAGGAGGGTTTTCCGTCGTGGACATCAACATTTTGTGGACCAGCATTCATCTTCGTAGTGTCGTGGTAGGAGATGGTACTCTTGCTGTGTCGTCATGTATTGGGGTGAAATTGTTAGCCCCATGGACTTATCCATTTTACATCTAAATAAATTATGTCTAACCAATAGCCATCCTCCTTTGGATCACATAAGCAAGTAGTGAACAAAGCCAATGCATTTAGCTCCTCTAATCGAACAAATAATGGTAAAGAGAATTAGTTTCTGCAACATGTGTCATTCTTACACGACCTCTAGAGGTTCCTAGGTATATCGACTCCTTTCCAGTATATCTTTCATACGATTCGTGCATTGCTTGCTAGGTCATCATGGCTTCCTTCTTCCTAAAGTTCTGAATTATGAACTTCACAAAACAATTGTCCTCTTCATCAAAGCATGTCAAAAATTTCATTTGGATTAAACGTACGTTTTATAAACTTCTGTATACGCCTTTTCCAGAATTTCTATTTTTCTGCCACATGTACGATGCAAAAAAAATTAACTTCTGTATATTTTCTTTCATTTGAATTCAACGTCAAGTCTTTGCTCTCATGAAGGACAATTTACCCAACAAACTTTTCTAACATTCACACTTAAGCTTCAACATATACCAAATCTCTTTCCAATTTCTTGCTTATAGGCAGAAAACTTTTTCGTTTTCCCCATTCTGTTTTTCAACTTCCTTGAAGATACAGTATTGAAAACTTAAGTAAGTGATGCGTATATGTACATGAACTTATAAGTATGTAATAATTATACATACACGCTTAAATATATTCATATATGATAGAAACAACATACATATCTCACAATTCAAGCGACGCCAATAAAAAATCAAGTACTGAACTTTTTTACGAACTATTAGCGTTTTCATTCAGATTAAAGCAGATTTATTTTTTCAACAATTTTTAGTTTGAGGGGAACCATTTTACACATCCTTTGTCCACCATCCTTTAAAATCTGTCAGCAATTCCATCATCCCTTGTAAGGCAATAACCTTGTAGCTAATTTTTATTGATATGTAAACCATGAAACTAGATTATTTCCTTGTTTTCTTTGTATGTGTCTAAATAATTTACATAACAATATGAGTAAATATACGCAACAATCTGAGTAAATGTCCAAATAAGTTTCATTGACCAGGCACTCTCTGAAAGTAATGCAAGTTTTCGGTAAAATGCCATATAAACATTTTTGTAAGTCTAGTATGACAAGGCTTATCTTCTAAACTGAGGGTGTCCACAGACTCACTTTTTTAATATTTTCACTTTATTCAATGGCCTACTCATATGATAGCAAGATTATTAACTATCTCTTCCCCAAGTATGACAGTATTTGGTGTTCCTAAGTGCATTAAACAACCCTTTTTTTATCTAGTTTAAGTTGTTTTTTTTTTTTTAAGATGGCCGAAGGGGCTCATATAATAGTTGTGTTCCTACCTGGCCATTGAGCAAGATGTAATGTCCTTGGATTTTTTTGTCGTCTCGGACTCCATACTCACAGAAAGAATACTTGAGATACCTTTTTCTTGTACTTCTCGTTTCACATAGAATAGTGGCGATACTTCAAATAGCAGTGGTAGTGATGGAGGCATTAGAAGATGAAATACCACTATACTTAAAATCATTGCTACAGTGACTATTGTTATCTTATCAAGAGTAATATCATTAACGGAAGCAATAACAATAGCAGTATTATTGGTCGCAGAATATAAAACGAGGGATGTGTTTGGAGTCTATTAATGAAAGCATGATTTGGGTTGTGTGCTTACAAAGCCATATCCAGCATAAGAGCGTTTTTAAAAGGTCAAATGATAAAACCACATACGACTACTTCAGCAAGTATTCAAAACCGACATTAAAACTGCATGTTTGTTGAGACTTAGCTTGAAGCATGTGATGTCAGCAGATGTCCGCGGGCAATGAGATTCAAGGTGAGGGTGAGCCATCCTACGCCCTGTTGACCTTCGCCAGGAAAACAGGATTCTTGATTACAGCTTGTGTCGGATTTACCATCCTATTCAGGAGTATATAGATAGAGCTCTCTCTCTCTCTCTCTCTCTCTCTCTCTCTCTCTCTCTCTCTCTCTCTCTCTCTCTCTCTCTCTCTCTCTCTCTATCATTAGGATAATCAGGATAATCCGAGCCCCAAAAGAACTACGTCATTCAACGATTATTGAGGCTTCAAAATGGCCAGAGTCATTTTGATGAAGAAGGTTAGCAAGTTATTCTAACTTTCAAGGCTAAAGAAGACTACGAAGGGAAATCTTGGGAAAAATAAAGCTCCCTTAATCGCTTGAAATGAATTGGATATCATGAAAATTGTTAAAGATTTCATCTTATAAATTTCTAGATCATTTTTCGTTTGTAAGATCTCTTTCTAATCAATCTACATCTTAAATTAATGATGGGAAAGGATGTTAGGAATTTTAGTAGGATTCTGGCTACTCTAAATATACTCTCTCTCTCTCTCTCTCTCTCTCTCTCTCTCTCTCTCTCTCTCTCTCTCTCTCTCTCTCTCTCTCTCTCTCATATAATGAGAATAACAGATATTTGATTATTAGATTAACAGAATGGGTAACAAGAGATTCCAAAAGAAGCAGTAGAAGGAAGAAAATATGATGGATTGAAGAGCTACGAAAATGTGCGGGTATAAACTGACATAGTAAGACCTACGGTCTATATATCTCAACCGTGGTAAGACCATAAACAATCGAGAATGGATGGACATGTCTGAGACCTTTTTCCTGTAGTGAATTAGTTACGGCTGATGATATACACACACACACACACACACATATATATATATATATATATATATATATATATATATATATACACACACACACACATTTCAAATAAGCCATACATATTAATACATTAAAGTCAGGATTCTTTTAACGCCCTCGGGATCAGAGCCCCACAGAGCCCCAGGCGAAATCACTCAAAGAATATTTCGCCTGGGGCTCTGATCCCGAGGTTATTAAGAGAATCCAGACTTTAATGTATCAATATATATGGCGTATTTGAAATATGAAAAACACGTTTAAATGTGCAAAATTTATCACACACACACACACACACACACATATATATATATATATATATATATATAAATATATATATATATATATATATATATATATATATATATATATATATATATATATAATCAAATAAGCAACAAATACCCCGTAATACCAAATTCACTCTGGCTCCGTGTCAAAAACCCAATGAAAAACTGATTCTTAGATAAGAACTTTTGGTCGACCAAGGATTCGAACCGAGTCAAAACATGAAACAGTCTACCTACTGTTACAGGAGTTGACTATCACCTATGTTTCGTTACGGTAAGGGTTCGAACCCTTGGCCGACCAGAAGTTCATATCAAAAGATGAATAGTCCTTTGAGTCTTTGATCCCGAGGCTAAACAAATTCGATATTGAGAGGAATTTCTATCTTATTTGAATAGATGAAAATCACGGGTGTTATTGGTACAATTATCATTCATTCATCTATAATATATATATATATATATATATATATATATATATATATATATATATATATGTATATATATATATATATATATATATATATATATATATACTCTTTCACGGACAATGGGAAGAATAATGAAGAGAATGACACTAAGAAACAGAAAAAGAGTAACATGGATACAAAGGCAAAGTAAACTTAGGAAATATTTCAACATGTAAGAAAAAGAAATGGACATGGGCAGAACAGATAATAATTGGGCATTAAGAATAACAAAATGGATTCTTAGAGATTGCAAAAGAAGCGGGGGAAGGAAGAAAAGATGATGGATTGACGAGCTAAAAAAAATTTTGCGGGTATAGACTGGTAATAGATAGACGTGAGTGAAAGGTCATGTCTGAGGCCTTATCCTGAAGTGGGCTAGCAACCTCTGATTATGATGATGATACGCACAACACATCATTTATATATATATATATATATATATATATATATATATATATATATATATATATATATGTGTGTGTGTGTGTGTGTGTGTGTGTGTGTGTGTGTGAAAGTATTCGAGTATATTCATTAACTTATTTATGTACTGCAAAATTCTCCCAAATGACGGGAAATAGTAAGGACGCTGAGTTACTACGTTTCGTCCAAAATGATAAGCCGGTGGTTCCCAAGGACAGCAAGCAGAGGTATACACACGTGCACATAATAAACGGGAGACAACCGTCTTGTATTGGATCTTCGGGTTGCTGGATCCTCTTGCCAAAACACACCCAATAATTAACTTGACCATTTGTGATGTTTTTATTCATCAAAATAAAAGATTTTTCTAATTGAAAATATTATTTTATACTAGCCATCAAAACAACTGAAATTTATCATATAATTTTAAGTAATCATGGTCAGGGATAGTTATATCTCATATGGAAGGCATCAGAAATTTATTACTCTTCTATCTCATTCTAGTTTTTATGAATAGATAAGTGTAGTCTTATATGAAAAATGCAAGTTACGTAAGATCCCTGTGGATATTTCATAAGATTGCTTTAAGTAACAGGGTGTGGTGGATTTTCCACAAATGACCTATTGCCTAATCAAAAACAATTTCCAGAATATGCTGTATCATGGAAATCCTGATGCAGTTCTTCAGTTCTTTTCCATTATTTATCTGCTTCGTTTTTCCTTCATTATAAGGCCTTCCCACCATTATCGTACCTCATTTCTGGTTAAATCAAAATCCATTCTTATGCCCAATATAAAATATAACAACTTTTGCAGCTTTATCGTATAGTACTATATTTCTGTTCCAATCAAGTTCATTCTTATGCCAAAGATAGAATGTAACAATTCCTTGAAATACAGCTTTACTAAGAAACGTACATTGCTAGAGATTACAAAATGTTTTCTCAACCCTACAAAGGTTCGCCGGCCAAGCCTTCGCTGTTCTGGAAACTCAATCTCCACCGCCTGTTTCCGAAGGTTATTGAAGGTGACTTTTCAAGGCGTGGAGAGAGATTTTTGACTCTAGACACCGGCCGTTGCTGACTTCTCATCCTCATCTTCTGTCCCTTCCCTTCACGCTCCTGTCGTGTTCTCTGTTCTTCCTTCCCCATTTTAACATCGGTTACCTTACGATCTTACCTTTAGATGTGTTTCTTATATTTATTCGTTGCTATTTGCATATCTTCATCTGATGATATTACCCCATGTATACTAGACTCATAATCTCATCGTTTTTCCCCATCCATCTCCTTGTGTTCCTTTCCTTTCCACGCTTTTCTCATTCTCTAATGCGCTTATTCTATATACTGTTTTTGTTCAGTCCTCATCTTACTCTTTCTTCCTAACCCAATCCATTTCTTCCACCTTCCTTCCTTCCTCCCCCTAATCAATTACAGTACAAAAACCATCCTTCATTCTCACTGACATTTCTTCCCTGAACCAGGACCATCAACCAAAATTCCATCGTCCATTTATGCTTTACTGTGTTTATTCTATCTTATTTCATTCAATTCTATAAACCACCGCCCTGGTCTATACACGCTACCTACCCGTGTGCATGTCTGACGGCTTCAGAGGTGAAAGGGTGAAAGTAGCCCGCCGCGTTTTCATATAGAATACGAAATATAGAGAGGTCTGGCGCTCTGGGCAAAATTTCGGGAGAACCTGGTCAAACCTGTGCGCTCTATCAACCTGTAGTTACGGTTTGGGTTTTTTGTGTGTGGATAATTTGAGAGCGAGAGCGAGAAAATATTTACTTGAGCTAAATCTAGGCAACTTGAAAGTCATAAACACATACACAAAGTGTTATGTACTAGATATGTTAAAGCTTAATAGGTGTATAACGAACTTTTTTTGTTAGAATTTCTGTGCGTAACACTACTGTATATTAAAGTTCACTATACGATGTATTTACCATATATATTAGTTATCATCATTTTTATATAAATACATATAGACATATATATATATATATATATATATATATATATATATATATTACATATGTGTGTTTGTATGTATGTATGTGTATATATATATATATATATATATATATATAAATATATATATATATATATATATATATATATATATATATATATATATATATAAATAATGTATATATATATATATATATATATATATATATATATATATATATATATACATTAATTTCTGCAATTTTACTATGATATCAATCTAAAAATATCCATAACAAAGAACAGCAAGTGCCAAGTCAATCGCATCGTCATTTATAACGCAGAGTCTTTATCACGGTGTCCTTGCCACCACACCAATCATTGTACACGCTTTGCGTGCGACGGTCAACGCAACGGACCTCTGCTTCGACTGACGATCATGTGATTTCATCAGTTCTTTCGGTCAAATGATCTCTCACAAGTTTCTTGTGCAACGTTACTGTCGTTCTTCTTCTTTCCTATGGTCTCTGAACAGCTGGAAACTGAATAGCCAACTTTTGTTATTATTGCTATAAAAATGTCATAATCATGGGAGTTATTCAAAAGGCGAATCAAATCAACAATTATATAAGATACATAGTATATATATACTGTATATATATATATATATATATATATATATATATATATATATATATATATATATATATGTGTGTGTGTGTGTGTGTGTATTTATATATATACATATTTATGTATATATATAAATATATATATACATATTCATTTAAGTATATATATATATATACATGCATATATATATATCTATATATATACATACATATATATATATATATATATATTATACACACACACACACACATATATATATATATATATATATACATACATATATATTAATAGAGAACCTGATCCAAATACTAAGTGTTTTTCTTTTTAAACTATGTAATACTAACATCTCTCTCTCTCTCTCTCTCTCTCTCTCTCTCTCTCTCTCTCTCTCTCTCTCTCTCTCTCTCTCTCTCTCTCAAGTTTCAACAGAAGTCATACTTTCTATTCCTATCCCCTGAGTGTCTTAAATCATTATCTTGAAAAATTATAAATCAGCTTTATCCCCTCCTTGAACATATGACTTTAATAGTTGAGTATCATATGACTTACATGAATCTTTTGTTTACATTTTAGCCAAGGGAAGATTCCGTTAAAGAAATATAATTAATCATTGAATATCTACAGTATTATAAAGTAAAATGAATATCCAAGTGAATGTGTAAATCAACAAAAAGAATTCTGAAAGTCTCAAGTCTGAAAATATTTAAATGTGAGAGAGAGAGAGAGAGAGAGAGAGAGAGAGAGAGAGAGAGAGAGAGAGAGAGAGAGAGAGAGAGTTCTTCGTGAATATCATCCTTGAATGATATTTCATTAACTTTATTTGCGCTTGTATCAAACATATCCAGTTTTGACGAATCTCACGAAAAATAAGTGTGGATTTTCCCATAGTGATCTACAATTAAAGTAATATTTAATTCATCCTGTATTTAGGTTTTTTATAATATATGTTTTTATTCTTTGCTATTGTATCTTAAAATATTTTTTGTCATTTATTGCATAACCGAGGACCTTTCAAAAGAAAGAATTTACGAATTACAAAGCACTTGCTTAAATAGTGCTTTAGACAAGGTCTATAGACCTTGGTTTTTTATATAGATCTAGTAATTACGAAAACATGTTAATTATTCCCTACCGTAACTATGGGTCCTCCTAAAATTTGGCAATTGTTAAAAAGCTACGTGGATTCTCTCAGACTAGGAAGAAAATCTACTCTTGATTGTACAGCTAAAATTACAGCGTGGATTCTTCCCGAGGTTTAGATGTTTTGCCTAATAACATATTTGTGAAATCTGAAATATGATTACTAACGTTCTCTCATAAAATAAATGACCGCTCTGTAGCTTAGAAACCAATTGCCTAAATAAAGATAACTTCTAACAGGCGGTGAAAATAATATTAGTAATAATAAAGTTGCTACAGATTCCATAAAATTTATAAGTAATTATATCTTTTTTTCTGCACATTTCCATGATTATCATTTCCCATTCAAGGAGAAAGGAAAAGTATTGTATGCACACCTGCTCTTCAGAACAGAAAGGTATTGGGACCTATAACAACACTCCCTGTAGGGCTAAAGTACAAACAACTTTCACTTTCTCTACTGTCGGCTCATCATCTTTGTTTACTCTGTCTCAAGAACCCTCGGCAAACAATATTTACCCACCCATCGGCGGTCAGATAAAATTGGGGTTTTTAGTAATGCTAGATAATTGAGAGGAAAGAAAATAAAAGAGATAACAAACGAATAAGGGTGAAAGGAAGGGGAATGAACAGGGAACGACTCAGATGATTGAATAGTATTTTCTTGTTTCGATGTAAATAAAAGGGTCATGGTTTGGGATTGGGGGCGGGGCTTGGATGCACAGTAGGTTTCTTCGATTTCTGATTTGATACGATAATTGATTTTTTAAAAGATGCGTTTGAGCCTGTGATATTACAGAATGAAAGAATGGCCCTTTCGTCTTAGGTTATTGGATCGATGACCAAAGTGCAGAATGCACTATTGCATAATATTACTGTAATTGACTAGACATTTAAAGCAGTGATATATATATGCATATGCATATATATATATATATATATATATATATATATATATATATATATATATATAATATACATATACGTTTACATATACATATATGTATTTGTAATAACCGCAATGACATCTTTACTCTTTGAATTCCTCACATTTTTTATTGAGATTGCCACTTTTTAAAGGATTATATCCAAATGAAAAGCCAAATGTAGAGACACGAACGTCGGTGGTGCTATTTGATTCCACCCACAACAGGCTGGGGTCACTGTGTATGCTAAACTAATGGAACACCAAGAACGATATACAGTACATGTAATTCCGCTTATGCTGACACTTATGTCTTAAAATCAACTAGATTAGCGAGAAATGGTAGAGACTAATACACTGGCTACTACGGCGTAGATAGCTATATTCTAGTTTTGATAAAATGTAAATGAATCTAACAACTATAATTATTGTGCAACAAGGTCTGCTAGCTTAGTTTAACCTCATTCTATCACATCCAGCATTGGTTCAAATTTCAACAAAATCAAAATTATGGATTTAAGACGTCAAGGGGCTACTATGGCTGGCTGTACACATGGAACTCGCTAACATCTGGTTTACCCCAGGATTAATAGGGACACTACAGTATTAATCCTGGTTTATCCTACCCCTTCCCGGCTCTCTCT
Source organism: Palaemon carinicauda (assembly GCF_036898095.1). Classification (NCBI taxonomy): domain Eukaryota; kingdom Metazoa; phylum Arthropoda; class Malacostraca; order Decapoda; family Palaemonidae; genus Palaemon; species Palaemon carinicauda. The sequence continues at coordinate 36,724,397 of NC_090761.1, forward strand.
CTCTCTCTCTCTCTCTCTCTCTCTCCTCTCTCTCTCTCTCTCTCTCTCTCTCTCTCTCTCTCTCTCTCTCTCTCTAATATACTTCGTCTATTAGCGTGTTTTTTTCCCATTCGTATGGGGTAACACGGTTGCCTTCTTTAGAAGGACTTTGTTTTGGCTTTTGGGGTGGACCGTAGTCCCGACAGGCTGCCCTGCCTGTTATGGCGTAGACCCTGGGTAGCGTATATTTTGTGTTGTAGCAGCCACCATCGCCCCTCCTCCCAACACACACAGATACGAATAAACATAGACCCTGCTCTCTCTCTCTCTCTCTCTCTCTCTCTCTCTCTCTCTCTCTCTCTCTCTCTCTCTCTCTCTCTCTCTCTCTCTCAGACATTCACAAAGAAACATAAGTAAACAGTAGGCAGATAGTGCCCTGAAGACCATATTACGTAATCCAGGCGTGGTTCTCGGATACAATGCCCCACTGAATTCTAATCAATACGTATGAGGAAATTGGGAATGATATACAATACTACTTTCGCCTATTACTTTCGCCATTGAGAAATATCATGTATGGTCATACCGCGTACTTTTACAATGGGTAGAAAGGCATATGAACTTCTAATACATATTGATTTTGTACATCAAAAGGGTAGGTTCGTCGGTTTGTCAGAGCAGAAGGTTTTGTAAGATTCAAGCTTGACTCAAGGGGCTGGATAATCTCGCCTTTTTAATACTGATAATTCTTGCGTGTAAAAGACTTGTACAAAACACATGTAATATATATGAATATGTATATATATATATATATATATATATATATATATATATATATATATATATATATATACATATATATATATATTAGTTGAGAGAGAGAGAGAGAGAGAGAGAGAGAGAGAGAGAGAGAGAGAGAGAGAGAGAGAGAGAGAGAGAGAGAGAGATGTGTGTGTTACTTCCGTTGTATATTTCTAAAAATTCTGTACGCATGTTACAGTGACAAAGGATGTTAATATGCATTTTGTGAAATGAAGAAAATCTGAATTCATAAAGAGATAAGTGTAAGGAAGCTGGATACATATTTCTTAAGGTATAACTACCCTAATGATATGTAAAGCACGTATCTAAGGGCAATTTTGCTTACCTTGTATTATAAATTGCTCTTAATCTTCAAACTTGGATCCGGCGTCAATGACCTTAGATGTCATGATGCTAGAAAACCTTAAATCAATCAATCATTCAAGCTTGGATCTTTTATTTTTTACATTTCATAGGAATATAATTTCTCTTTCACACATCATCCATTTAAACTTAAAAGGTCAGGACAATTAAATCATGTTTCTTTTTTCTTCCACAGGCGTCCCTCAAGAAATCCAGTTCGTGAGCAACACGAACAGCCGAGGCAAGGACTTCATTTGCCAAGAAGACTATGGTGTGTACGAGGACGAATACCAGTGTGATAAGTATTGGGTGTGCGAAGACGGAATCGCCAAAGCTCAACTATGCGACGACGGTCTTGTCTTTGACATTTTCAAAGCAAACGCTGGACATGTGGATCCCTGTGAATCTCCCTATGTCGTCGATTGCGGCCAGAGGCTAGAACTTCGTAAGATTATAATTGTGATATCTGTTCGAGTTTTTATTTGTGATTTTTATTTGCTGGAAATTAATGACGTGATAACTATGTATAAACCCTTGGCTATTGTGACGCAATGAGCAGTTTTCGTTTGAAAATGTGACCAGAGCACAATTCCTGTTAATAAAAAGTATTTATTTCCTTTCCTCACAGGGCTATTGTTCCTTGTTGGAGCCCTTTGGCTTATATCATCCTGCTTTTCCAACTAGGGTTGTTGCTTGGCTAATAATAATATTAAAATCTTTCTATTACTTATTTGCAGAACCTGCAACCTTCACCAGTGAGGTTTGCCCACGTAAAAATGGTATATTCGCCGACCCTGATTCCACAAATTGCATCAGGTATTACACATGCATCAAAGGTGTTGCAACAGCGACTGACTGCACCACTGGTCTTCACTTCGATGAAACAACCGGCAATTGTGCTTGGCCTTCAACAGCAAATAGGTCCAATTGCAGCGAGTTGCAAAACAGTAAGCGTGTTTGTTCAAATGTAATACCCTGATATTTATTCAAATTGACTTATGCCCATATTTCACGTAGGGAAGAACTTAAGCATTCTTTATGTTCATTCAAACGCCATTGGAATGTTAACCATGATATGTTTAATTAATCTATTACACCAAAATGCCATCTTCCATATAGATCGAAGGTTATAGATTTAGGGAGAAGTCTCAAGCTTAAAAATTATTAGAACAAAACTGTGACTAGCTAAAGGACCGATGAAATTAAAAAAATACTGAGGGAGTGGTGACTTGTGATACGATAGTTCTACAGTAATTGGCACTATTTACTCATGAATATAATATTATTAATGATGATTCACAATCATCCGTCAGTATTCGGGAGGATTTAGGCAAAAAAAAAAAAAAAAAAAAAAAAAAAAAAAAAAAAAAAAAAAAAAAAAAAGTTTGCTATGTTTTATTTGGGAGGGCCCTTCTCCTAAAAGAGCTGATAAGTCTCTTCTACCCTTGCCAAGAGGAAAGTAGCCACTGAACAATTACATTGCAGTAGTTAATCCATTGAGCGCAGAATTGTTTGGCAATCTCAGTGTTGTCAGGTGAAAGAGGACAGAGGTGAATGTGAAAAGAATAATCCAGAATATTTGATGTACAGTACGTGTAGGCGAAGAAAAATGTGCCATAACCAGAGAGAGGGAGCCAACAGCCCAATAACTCTCCGGCAGTAGTATCTCAATGGGTGGCCGATGCCCCGGCCTACCTGATATCTTTGTTAATAAAATGTCAATTTTCCCACAGATTGCATTGGCGACTTCTGCTGCCCAGGTACTCCCGTGGTGACCGCCGATGGGGTAACCCTCCCTCACCCTACTTACGCCAATGTCGAAGATTGCCAAAAATTCTGGGTCTGCCTCAGCGGAGTCACCCCACAGGAATCCTCCTGTGCCCTCGGACAAGTCTACAATGAAAGGACGATGATGTGTGATTACCCGGAATATGTTGATGAATGGTGAGCTCATTAATATTCTTTTGGGAGTAATGCAAATTTGAGTTTTTCGTGTCCCTGCAAGAGTATTTTTGTGAATTATCACCAGTTGCACTTTGATGAAATACAAATGGTAAAGTAATAATCAACCATACTATTTAGCTTCTTTTTAAGAAAATTTATGATGGGATTCAGAGTTTACAACGCATTTCACTTTGTAAGTATTATGATTACGTCAGCAGTTACAGGTATTTCAAGACTTCTTATATCAAGTCGGATTAAAGGTACTACGAAAAATCCTTGTATGTGTATAAAAAAAGACTCATCCACTTCTGTCGCTGAATATCACCTTGTGGAATTGTACAATCCTGAAAGAGTTTATTAAGGATTTAGATCGAATCTTTGATATAAGCCCTAAAAGATGACATCATTACTCTATCTATAACAAAAATCTCGAAGTCGTACGCGTCTTTTGAAAGCTAACCTTAAGAAAAAAAAAACTTGTTTTTGACAGGAAAGCACCAATTGGAGAACTTTGTAGATGCCAGTGACTTTTTTTATTCCCCTACCAGATCTCACTTACTTTTATATTCAGTTACTTCTAAAAGAAGTATGGCTTACGTTGCCATTAAAATAATCAAGACTGGATCTGTTTTGGTTTTACCTTAAATCAGTGTTCAAAATACTTTGAGATCTGGCATCTTCATTACATAAGTAATCCTCTCAACGCTTATATACTTGTTCCCGTGTAAGCCGGACATATCCTATTAAAGACCGAAGTGTTGTTTATACAGAAATACGTCAATTCAACTTGTTGGTAATTGACATACACTTTATCTCCCAATTCATTTTTTCCCTTCTAGTCATATGTTTAATTCATTATTCCCTTTCAGTACTGGATGGTATAGAGACCATCCTCTCTTCGCCGACGACTACGTTTATGAAGATACAGTTCCAGCCAAAAACCAAGGAACACAGAACAAAGCCGGTTAAACGCATAGATGATCAAACACACGATCTTATATTTTAACTATTATGCTTGTTTGCTTTCTAAGTGCATCGTAAACCATCCTTGTTATATTCTATCATTAGAGGAACCATAACTGATCTTATACATTCATACTAATGAAGCATGTGAACAGCCTGCAGAATACCATTTCTGCTATAACAATCGACTCTATACAGCATGAATTTTAAGACAGGCCTATTTCTGCTTCCTTTCCATTTCATTAACTGACCAATCACTGTCGTTATCTTAAGTAAAATCTTAAGGAATAACAAACAATTACCCTGGCAAAAGAAATCTGGAAGCTTAAGACCATGCAACCTTGTTCTTATTGCAAAAAGCAACTAGACAAAAACCTCTAAGTAGTTCCAAATTCCAAAAACTCATTTTTAAAGAGTTTCATCTTACTTCCCCTCCGATTACAGATCAATACTAACATCTTTTGAACTTAATCGACCGTTTAACTTTAATTTTTCCTTCGAATGAAGCATGCTGTTACTATTTTTTTTCCCAAGTCATTTCTCTCTTATTCTTCCCGTTTATATCCACAGCAAGGACTGGTACGCCGGAAATCCTCTCTTCGACGTTGTGTACGACGACGCCAACAAAGATGGCGTTGTTGATTTTGGAAACAGGAGAGATTTCACTCAGACGTCCATCAACTAAACAGCTTGTTCCTTGAATTTCTGTTTTTTTTTTATTCTTTTTGTTTTTTGTTTTGTCTTTCTCACTTTTATTTCATCTTGAAACACCTGTGCCTTGCCTGAGAATCTAATTGCATGAGTAATATAAACAAAGTTGACTTAAAAGTAATCTTTATGTTGTTATTACTGATTTTGTTTTTATTTTCTATAAAAACTTCTTGAACCTTTGCATGAATGCATTTTCACTTACAAAGCACATTCCAACAGTGTTCCTTATATGCATAGTGTTTTTTTTTAAGACAATACACCCTTCACCGAAAAAAAGTGGCACACTTATTTACATATCATAATATAATGGATTGAATGCCATCATATTACCGATCTAGTTAACCCATATTTACATGTATTTTGCTGCTTATTATACTATATGTGCTTGCATATGCATGTACACTACACTAGAATAATATTGCACTTACAGAACGTTTGCAAATCACGCAACGGAGACCTTTTTTTTTTTTTTTTAGAAATAATCTAAATATGTTTATGTTTGTAAAATCATGTTGACTATTAATGTTGTATGTACAAATAAGAAGAGATATAAATGCCTTTCTACACAGGATGCTAAATTACTATTTCCACTAGAAATGCTGCTTTAATTTTTTATTTTTGTTCACATTTTTGGTCATATTGGAAAAATCTTAAATTACCTCAAAACTACATTTGCTATTACTCTATGGTCTGCAACAGACACAAATGATCAGCATTTATTCTCTTCCGTGTTCTGACTACAGTAGTCAGAGCAAAGAAATTGGAAAGAATCGTATCGTACTTATTTTTTACATTGTTTAGAATAAGCTTTTGTAAATAAATCGAAAGACAGTTTTACAATTATTTCTATTCATTCCTTTGCCTATTTTTTAATCTTGAAGAAAGGCCAACTATATAAAAAATCACAATAAAATTAATTAATAGAAAACCCTATTACTAATAACACAAAGTGCAATTACAAAACTTCTTTCAGCTAAGATGGAAAATTTGTTAAATCTTTTCAAAATCAAGCCAAGGTAGATTTGGAGCTTAGATACCGAGTTTAATTATATTCTCATAACCTTACATAAAGACATAAGAGAATTATAAAAAATAACTCCTTATGCCAATACAAATTAGATTCGTAAAAATATTACAAAAAGGATACGGTAAATTTGCAAATACAGTGCAACAAAGAAATCATATTTGCAAAATCTCCTCGCATCCAGGATATGTTAGATTTTCAGAAACTCGTTGCACCAAAGAAAACAGAAATCTGCAAAAATCCTTTACAATCAAGACAGGAAAAAAGTGTAAAACCTCCTTAGGTTTGAAGAAAAACTCCCCAGAACCAAGACAAAACAGATTTGCAAATGGCATTATATCCATTTGCTTAATCAAGACAGGGTAGATGGGTAAAGATAAGAAAAACTCTTTGCAATCGAAACTTGATTCTTAGTAAAGAGTCTTTGCATCCAAGTATATTTGCAAAAGCTCCTTAAAAATTAAGAATTGGAATTATAAAAAGAAATCCTTATAAATAATACAAGGTACATTAGCCGAGAACTCCTTAGAGGTAAAACAAGAGGGATTTACAACCGAGACATGGTAGATTTCCAGAAACTACTTGAAATGAAGATAAGGCAGATTTGCGGAAACTCCCCACGACTAAAACAAGGGAGATATTTAAAAAGAAAAATATATATATTACCTTCAATTTAATGCAGATGCGCAGAAATGTTTAATATCCTATCCAAAACACTTTTGCAAAAAATCACTCCATTCTAAACAAGACATAATTGTAAAAACCCATTACACTTAAGACAAGGTAAATTTACAGAAACTAATTGCTTCTAAGAAACGCCAATTTTCTTTATAATTGTTATATATCCTTTAGGTTTATACAAACGAATTGCAGCCAAAACGAGGTAGATGTGAAAAACGTCTTTGTTTAAAAAACAAAGTTCATTTGTAGAAATTACTTGCAACCAAGATGTAGTACATTTAAAAAAAAAAAAAAAAAAAAAAGCTTGCAACCAAGAAATGGTCAATTTAAAAAATCTTACTACAACTAAGATTATGTTGAGCTGCAAAAACTCCTTGCAACCAAGACAAGCCAGATTTACAAGAACTCAATACAAACAAGATATAGTATATTTACAGATAATGCAATTAATACATAAAAGTTTAAAATAAACTCTAAGCAAGGTAGATTCGCAAAAACATCTGGTAATTAACATAAGGTAGATTTGTCAAAGCTTCTCGCAACTAGTACAATTTGACCTTTTTGCAAAAATTCCTCGTTACGATGACATGGATATTCCCATAACTTCCTTACAACCAGAAAAACTCAGCTTTACAAAATCTTGGAACTAAAATATTGTCCACTTGCAAAATCTTCACACAACAAAGGCAAGGTAGATTTACATTAACTAATTACATTCAAAATAAGTTAGATTTGCAAACACTTCTTGCAGTCAAGAAATGGAGCATCGAAAATGCACTTTATTCATCCAACACATGATAGACTTGAAAACGCTACTTACTAATTAAACAATTTAGGTTTTAAAAGACACATTACATTGAAAATAAAGTAGATGTGCACTAACTCCTTGCAGTAATGGTTATAACCTATATACATCCAAGACATTATAAGATCTACAGAAATTTATTACTACTAAGAGGCACAGATTTTAAAAATTTCATTGCAGCCAAGACATGGTATACTTAGAAAAATTATTTGCTTATAAGACAATATTGGTTTATAACAAAAAAATCCCTACAACCAATACTATTGTAGAATTGCAAAACTTTCTAACAACTAAGACAAACCAGATTTTCAAAATCTAATTGCAACTAACAAAAGGTAGATTTGCATAAATCCTTCGTAAGCAATAAAATGCAAATTTTGGAAAGCTAAAGTCAAGTACAACATGAACTAGTTGCCACCAAGAGGGATTCTTAAAAACTCGTTATAACCAATAGATTAAAATCAAGCAAAAACTTTGCAAACGACAAAAGGTAGGTTATTAGAAAATCCTAAAAATAAGGATAAGGTAGATTACCA
>NC_090761.1:36737203-36742203 GCF_036898095.1 Palaemon carinicauda
CCGGCAGAGATACTGGACGGCAAGGGTCTTATGTTTTCGAGTGCTGCCCGGACCTCTCTTGGTCCCTCATCCATGCCTGCCGGCAGAGCCGGACGGCATTGGTCAAGGAAGCCTGAATTAAGTTTCTCCCCTTCCTTATATGCACTCTTTCGGTTGCCGGGCTTGGGGGGTTGTGTACACTCTTATCCCGGCATCCATTCTATTTTCTTCTAGTGCTGTACCTGTCCCGGCTGCCGGCCTATGAGGCCGGCTGCCGGCCTATGAGGCCGGCAGCCGGGCAGGTGTAGTCTTCTGGTTCTTTTGCTGCCGGCTGGCATCGGTCTTGTACCTTTGCCGGCCGGCTTATGTCAGTCCTTGTCTGCCGGTCACCAAGAGTGTGGCCGGCAGCTGGGTACTACCTTGTGTAGTTGCTGGCCGGCAATCATTGCCGGCCAACACTGGCTGTTGCTGGCCGGCAGCTGCTGCCGCCGGCACAGGCATTTGAACCAGAAGGCTGCCGCCCTATAGCTGTTAAGTAGTATACTTTAAAGCTAATTGTGGTGTGTGCCGGCCGGCAAAGGCAGGCCGGCACACATCCTCCTATACTGTACTAGTATTCTTCTGTATAGCATATACAGTAAGAAGAAAACTATAGTAAAAGTTTAGGTACAGCACTGTATCTTCTAACACTATTGTGTTTTCTTGCACAGCCCTTTGCTGTTGCCCTCAGACAGGAAGCAGAGTTCTTCCCCGTCTATTATCCCGGATTTTAAAATCATTGCCTAGGTGTGAGCTCCACCTGTTTCCTCTGGAAACCTTGCATTGGTTACTCTAGTAGAGATAAACCATTTTTGATTTTATTATCTGGAAGGCTGCAACAATGGGTTGTGAGGAAAACACAAGTGTGTGTCTTTCCTTTATGAATTGTTATGCTATACTATGCATATCCAGTGATACATAGTTCACTTGATACTCATGGAAATTTTTTCTCTTTACAGGAGGACCCTCCGAAGTGCGGAAATGTTTTCTGCAATGTCCGCAGCAAGAACCTCTGCGGACATGAGTGTTGTAGGAGACACGCAGCATGCGCTGTCTCCAAGGATGATCTCCAGTATTGGGACCCTCAGGTATGTACTGTATGCACTAACCTGATTACTGAGGCTTTTGATTCCCCTAGAACGGCGGAATCAAGGGATATAGCTAGGGAAAAGCTTCGTACTTGGGTAAGGGGCTTCAAGAAGAACACCTCTGGCCCTTATCTTCCAAGTGAGAAGATGAGGGCGTATCTTTTTCCCCAGGCATCAGCTGAAGCAGTGATTCCCCAGCCTCAAGAGGAGATCCCTCAAGATCAAGTCCAGGTGGACGAGGAAGTCGCAGATGCGATGCAAGACATCCAGTTGTGTGACAGGATGTCTGACCTGGACGAAGGTTTGGAAGAAGACCTCCTGGCAGAAGGTCAGGATCAAGTTCAAACCCCGGATGTCGTAGAGGATGGGGTCGACGAGGTGTCGGCTACTCCGGTTCAGATGCCGGAGCCCATCCCCTCAACATCGGCTGGTCTCCCAGTAGAACTGGGACAGGCCCTCTCTTCGATTGTTGGAATGATCCAACAAATGCAGAAGGAGAATCAGGAGAAGGCGGCTGCAATGGAACTGCGTATGCAGTCCCTAGCAGAATCACATGGGCCCCAGAAAAGGCTCAATGTGAAAGACCTTCCCATATGCTCAGATGCTAACCCATGGAGGTATGCTGAGCACATGCCAATGACGACTGGTAAGATCGTCATTTCGGATAAGCTGGGTTCAGTTCCCCTAGAGGAGGTAGAATTCTGGCCCAGCAAGGCATCATATCCGGACTGCTATGTCCGGCTGAGAAAAGAACCAGCTTCAAGGGAGGAGACAGAGCCGAAGGAGGTCATTATTATGGACCACGCTAAGGCTCAAGCCCTACTTTCATCCTCGATGAAAGAGAGGGGCTTCTCGAATTCGAAGGTAGCTGCATTGAGCAAGAAGCTCCCTTCTTTTGTGTCCTCTCCTGATAGAGCCTTCCCCTTTTTACAAAAAGGGTTTGCGGTTGTCCTAAAGGCAGTCGAGGCCGGCAAGCCTTGCCCCTCCCTGGAGGAGTGTAAACCCTTGTCGCTGGCTCTGCCTATGGACCACAAAGACTGGAAGGATGTCCATCTGACATTCTCAGTGGGAAAGTTGGAGGCTGATATTGCCGGACGGCAATTCGGCGAGGACCTCCCCAAGCTGCCCGAATCTCTTTTACGAAGAGAGTTCGAGACCAAAGAAAGACTGGCTGTCTCAATGTCTCATCAGACCACTCTTGAGACAATGGCAAGTGACCCTAAGGTCCATGAAATGTTCATGGTAGTGGCTAAGTCTCACCTAGCCACAGTGATGAAGGACCTTTATGGCTTCATCAAGGCAAGGAGAGCTTGCAGGGAGATCGTGTTCGCCGGGGCTTCGGTGAGACACGAACCAAGGAAATTAATCTCCTCCAACATTTGGGGAAAAGACCTTTTCCCTACCGATGTGGTCAAAGAGGTTGTTGATAAGGCCGCCGTGGAGAATAGAAACCTTCTCCAGAAGTGGGGCCTGGCTATCAAAAGAAAATCTTCCCCGGATGAGGGTCCTCAACCAAAGAGGAAGAATATGAAGACTAGGCTACCATTTCGGCCAGCCAAGCCTTATAGACAGCAACAGCAACTGCAATTGCCTTTGCCTCCAGTGCCCCAGATGGTGGCACAAACCCCGACTGCCTTTCAGTGGGTACCCCAGGCTGTGCCAGGTCAGTCAACCACATTCGCCCCAACGTTCGAAGGACAGTCTTCTTCCTTTCGTGCAAAACCTAGAGGAGCAGCCAGAGGCTCGTCTAGGCGCCCCTCAAGGGGAAGGGGATTCAGAGGTGGTCGTGGTCAGGGAGGCAAGACCTCAGGACGGCAGTCCAAGTGAAATGATACCGGTAGGAGGGAGACTGATGAAATTTTGGGAACGCTGGACCTTCGATCCCTGGGCCCAAAGCCTACTCAAGAATTGACTGGGTTGGAGCTGGTACAGCACTCCACCCCCATGCCTTCGGTTTTTCCAACACTCCACCCCCATTTTGGAGGAGTACGTTCAAGAACTGTTGGAGAAAAATGTGATCCGAAAGGTGAAGTCCATCAAATTCCAAGGGAGGCTGTTTTGTGTTCCCAAGAAAGACTCGGAAAAGCTCAGTGTCATTCTGGACTTGTCACCACTCAACAAGTTCATAGTGAATTGCAAATTCAAGATGCTAACACTGCAACACATAAGGACCTTACTGCCCAAGAGGGCATACTCAGTCTCTATAGACTTGTCAGACGCCTATTGGCACATTCCAATCAGCCGTCGACTCTCCCCCTACCTAGGGTTCAGGCTACAACGGAAACTGTACGCCTTCAGAGCCATGCCATTCGGGCTAAACATAGCCCCAAGGATTTTCACGAAGCTTGCGAGCGCAGCTCTCAAACAATTACGCCTAAAGGGAATTCAGGTAGTAGCCTACCTGGACGACTGGCTGGTGTGGGCAGCATCCGAGACCGAATGCTTGCAAGCTTCCAGTCAGGTGATCCAGTTCCTAGAGTACCTAGGCTTCAAGATCAACAAGAAAAAGTCTCGACTTTCTCCATCCCAAAAGTTCCAGTGGCTGGGAATCCACTGGGACCTTTTGTCACACAGTTTCTCCATCCCAATGAAGAAAAGGAAGGAGATAGCGGGCTCTGTCAAGAGACTTCTAGATTCCGAAAGGATATCAAGACGCGAACAGGAGAGGGTACTAGGCTCTCTCCAGTTTGCTTCAGTGACAGACCCAGTGCTAAGAGCACAGCTAAAGGATGCAACCGGAGTTTGGAGAAGGTATGCATCAAACGCGCGAAGAGACCTGAGAAGACCAGTGCCGCCTCGGCTACGTACTCTTCTCAGACCTTGGTCCCAAGCCAGACATCTAAAGAAGTCGGTTCTTCTTCAGCCACCTCCCCCGTCGATGACGATTCACTCAGACGCCTCAAAGGAGGGATGGGGAGGTCACTCTCATCGGAAAAAAGTCCAGGGGACTTGGTCCAAGCTATTCAGGACCTTTCATATAAACTTTCTAGAAGCTATGGCAGTGCTCCTTACCTTAAAGAAAGTCTCCCCGCGTCACTCGATCCACATAAGATTGGTGACAGACAGCGAGGTGGTTGTGAGATGCTTGAATCGACAAGGGTCGAGGTCACCACCTCTCAACCAAGTGATGTTAGCCATTTTCCGATTGGCGGAAAAGAAGTGGTACCTGTCGGCAGTTCACCTTCAAGGAGTCCGCAATGTGACAGCGGACGCTCTATCCAGGTTCACACCGATAGTCGGAATGGTCCTTAGACGCAGGATCATTTTCCTTCATTCTGAATCAAGTCCCAGAACTGCAAATAGACCTCTTTGCGACGAAAGACAACAAGAAGTTGCCCCTGTACGTGTCCCCGTACGAGGACCCCTTAGCGGAAGCAGTGGACGCAATGTCCCTCGACTGGAACAGATGGTCCAGGATTTATCTGTTCCCTCCTCACAACCTTCTGTTGAGGGTCCTCAACAAACTGAGATCCTTCAAGGGGGTAGCGGCAATAGTGGCCCACAAGTGGGCGAACAGTATGTGGTTCCCCTTGGCGTTGGAACTACAGATGAAGTTCGTGCCGCTACCACATCCAGTTCTGACCCAGCGAGTCCAGAAGTCGACTGTCTGCGCTTCATTACAGAAAACCCAGACCCTGCAGCTCATGATTTTCTCGCCCTAGCGGTAAGAAAGCGTTTCGGGATTTCGAAAGCCAGCATAGACTTCCTAGAGGAATACAAGTGCAAATCGACTAGAAGGCAATATGAGTCATCTTGGAGAAAATGGGTGGCCTTTGTAAAGGCAAAGAATCCACAGGAGATCTCAACAGACTTCTGCTTATCTTTCTTCATCCATCTCCATGGCCAAGGATTGGCAGCTAACACGATTTCAGTGTGTAAATCGGCTTTGATGAG
>NC_090761.1:36747203-36752203 GCF_036898095.1 Palaemon carinicauda
TATATATGTATATAATATATATACATATATATATATTATATATACATGTATATATATTATATATATGTATATATATTATATACATGCATATATTTATAATATATATATATATATATATATATATATATATATATATATATTTGTGTATACTGTATATAATGGTTTTTAATTTGTTCTCATCATTTATTCATTTCCTTATATCCTTTTCTCACCGAGCTATTTTTCCCCATTGGAGCACTTGGGCTTATAGCATCTTGCTTTTCTAATTAGGGTTGTAGCTTGGCTAGTAATAACAATAATAATAAGTATATATATATATATATATATATATATATATATATATATATATATATATAATTGATATATATACATATAGTGGAGAATTTTATTTGGATTATTATTGAATGGGAACTTGTTGTTCTGGAATATCTCCCTACACCATATTACAAAGCTCAACAGAGGAGCAAAGAAGCCCTAACACTCAAGGGCACAGCACCCTGGCAATAACTAAGGTGATGCAGTTCAAAAACTTTCACTCTAAATAGAAAGGTGTTCTCTGTCCAGAAGCCTGAAAACTCCACACGTGAAAAAAAAAAGTAATTTGGTAACGTCTCAGCCTGGTGTTTGCCAGTCTGGGGTTCGAGTCCCGCTCAGTCTCGTTTGTGCCATTAGTGTCTGCAACCTTACCATCCTTGTGAGTTAAGGTTGGAGGGTTTGGGGGAGCCTATGGGTCTATCTGTGAGTCCTCAGCAGCCATTGCCTGGCTGTCCTTGGTCCTAGCTTGGGTGGAGAGGGGGCTTGGGCGCTGATCATATGATATATGGTCAGTCTCTAGGGGTTTTGTCCTGATTGATAGGGCAATGTCACTGTGCCTTGCCTCTGCCATTCATGAGCGGCCTTTAAAACCTTTAAACCTTTAAAGCCCCCTGCACTCTAAGGCTCTGTTTTAGCACCGTCTCACAGACCCCAAAGAGATGCTGGACAGGAATTTTACAGTATGAATTGTGACAATGGCAATGGAGGGGATCAGGATTGTATTAAAGTAAAGTTAAAAATAAGGATCTTTACCATCGAAGCACTGAGAATGAATACTCTCGTTGGCACACTATTATCATTAAGTTATTTACATGAACTTACTCCTTTCAATATAACGGGTATGCTATCCCAAGATTAACTATTCATATTACAAACAAATTAAATAAATAAAGCGAGTAGAAATACGAGCGTGGATAACATGATCTCAACGCTTTATTACATAAATTGTCAAGAATTTTTCCTCACTTCATTTCTTTCGTATTTTGCTCTCGCTCCCAATATAGTAATTACCCCCTAAAATTTTCTTTTTAAACTTCACGTTTTCTGTTACAAAAACACGGGAGGACTGCTTTAACTGAACTTGTTGACAAAAAGCCATTTTCGTGACGTCACTGTGAAGAAACACAAGGCAAAAGCCTTACACCTCCGTACGTTGGTTCCTTTCTTAAACTACGTGTGTCGTGATAAATTATTACAATGGTTTTGAATATAATTTTAGTACTACTGACTTATAAGCAGCTTATTTTATCTCTTCAGTACAAAATTTAGGTTTGACTTAATTTTAGGAGGAATACCCATCGCACCAGCCCTTTAATAATTTCTCTTTCGAATTATTCTTTTTTAGTATGCCAGAATAGGTAGGATTATTATGGATGTATGTTCCCCTAGAGCTGCAAGATTTAACTTTGTATTTTGTACAAAATCCTACCTCCAACTCACTCCTTATAATAGTACAATGCCCTGCCCGAAAGTCCTGATAAATTATCTTACACACCACAAGTCACACTTGTTAGGAACATGAACCCAAGTGACGGCCATTGACATGAGAGTCACCCATTCGCTAGCTAGACAGCATCACAGCACCACGACCAGACAAGTTGACCTGGCTCAACCCAACTTCCCCAAGGCGTTCTTTCCAATCCAAATCAACCAGAGGCGGACGGCGAGAGATAGGACAGTCGAGCCTGCAGCCTGTACCAGCGATTCTGAATGGACAAGAAGAGGAGGAACACAACGAGTAGTGAGCCGGTCAGCGGAAGGTGCAAACAATCCTTTCTATGGCCATTTGTGGACGAGGGATTTCCAAGTACTTAAGTGTGGAGTGCAGGTAAAACAAGTGGCCACTTCAAGTTTCCCTCATTTTTTTTATTAGATTTTCATTTTTACTTTATTTAGGTATTGCGGCATTTACATGATTTGGGCTGCTTGCGTGGGATTGTGTATAAATTTTGTTTGAAAATTTTGCCTTGAGATTTGTACTGTCTCTGGTCAGAGGACCATATGTCTGACCCCAGTTTAATCATTTGCCATTGCAGAAGACTACTAAGCACACAATATTTTGATTGATATTTTGCAAATCTTTGCCTTTAATTATTTGCTTTTCTTTTTACCATTGTTAAGATGTCCGATTGAACACCGTAAATTTTGTGTAAGAAAGTTCTTAAAATATTTTATTTTATTTTTCCTGTTTCCTTTCCTCACTGGAATATTTTCATTTTTGGAGCCCCGAGCTTATAGAGTGGGTGTGAGGTCAATATCTTGTTTCACTAGCTGGATACAGGGCAAATACAGGGCCAATGGGCAGAGCTCACCAAGGCAGTTCCAGGGATGGCCTTAACCCTGAAGGGGTACCAAAGTTCCTCCTAAAGAAGGAGCCAGGTTGCCTCTCCCAGACCATTGCACTCATTCATTCATGAATCCTGAGTACCCTCATTTCCAGCAGGGGTAGAGGGTATGGCAGGCTGCTCCAGACAACTTCCCCGTCCACTAATACATATAGTTCTTCCCTAAGAATGCCAAAAAGACGTAAAGAATCCTTGGTATTTATCACAGCTGGAAGTAGTAGCTCATACTTTCCACTCTGCTGATCAGGGCTAGGGGATGGCTACGGCACTTTGCCATGCAGTTAATCTACCAAAGCATTGTGACTTATGGAATGAGCATCATCCATATGGGAAGGGTAATACAAAGCTCTTCCAACAAAAGAGGAACAAAGTCAATGTGGTCATACACTCTTGTCCCACATGGTTACCAAGGTAGCCACGGATACCCGAGCTACGACCCCGGTCCCGTATACCAGCACTGGGTGTACAGAACTTGGGACCATTGTTCCTGGAACCCCTCAGATTTTGTACACTACCCTACCCACGGAAGAAAGGTGTTGTCACTAGGTATCTTATTCTTACGACTACAACTAACATTCCTGAACTTCAACAACCTCTCCCTCTTCTTCATCCTTATCTTCTTCTTAGAATAAGCGTCAGAATCAATCAGAAGTTGAAGAGAAAGACGAGAAAGACAAGTCAGATGAGGGAGCAGTACATGCACGTTTCTTCCTCTTTCCAACACACACCTCTGGCTCTGCAAGCAGAGGAGTCAGGGTCTGAGCGACGAAAGATGAAAATACTCCCCCAAGAGGAGGAACCACTCAGGTTGCTCCAACAGGAACCACAACAATGGGAAACACTGTTAGGGGGAAAGGGAATAGGCACACACATGGGTGCTTACGACACAGACACATGGGCTGGGGCAACAGGCACAAAAAGAGCATAGGTTAAAACTTACCCCCTCTCCTTGGTAATTAAGAAATTCTTGTTTCATATCCATAATCACAACAGCTATCTTTCGTTTCCTATAAGGAAAACAAATATGAAAAAACTTGGTAAGGGCACAAAAAGGGCAAACCAAAAGCAAAAGTAACCTGCTTACAGCTGATAGAGAGGCGAGGCTTCTCACCCGTGCTCACCACCTGTCATTAAATACCTAAATAACGAAATCAACGGCTATTCCAACTCCGCTGAAGACATGTTACCTATCTTAAAGGACGAAATATATGTACACGCAAGAAACAAATGTAAATTTCGTTTGTCATGTTCCATGTTACGTTTAATCCATGAATAGCTTCTTTTGTTAGTGGACAGTAGAGGGTATATGAGCATAATATCCATGCCATAAAACAGTAATTACTTTACGTAGTAGTGAACAGTATGATAAGTAGACAAGCAAGATAGTGTATAAAGAATTTATAGGTAATAGATTATATATGAGTACAAACACACACACACACACACACTCACACATATATATATATATATATATATATATATATATATATATATATATATATATATATATATGTGTGTGTGTGTGTGTGTGTATCTATGTATGTCATGTGCACGCACGCGCGTGCGTGTGTGTGGGCAATAAACTATACTGAAGAACTTAAAATACTGAGTGAATCCTAACTGGCTTCATCTCGCAACATCATCAGGAGTCCTTTCGATATCTTGAGCTGAAACCGTGGTTTATTGCATCTAAGCATCACGTAAATATATATATATATATATATATATATATATATACATACATATATATATATATATATATATATATATATATATATATATATATATATATATATTAAAAGGTAAAATACTTGCACACAGAGAGAGAGAGAGAGAGAGAGAGAGAGAGAGAGAGAGAGAGAGAGAGAGAGAGAGAGAGAGAGAGAGAGAGAGGAGAGAGAGAGAGAGAGAGAGAGGAATCCAATATCTTGTCGGCTTTTAATAACTGTTGTACTTGCGTCAGGATGAGGTAACCCAGGTAACTGATATTTCATAAGAGCACAGGAATCCGCCCAGTAGTACAACGTGAGGTCACTTGAGTAAAGAAGAGACAGAATAGATTCGGAGAGAGAGAGAGAGAGAGAGAGAGAGAGAGAGAGAGAGAGAGAGAGAGAGAGAGAGAGGCTCCCTCCTAAGCCTCCTTTCTACTGGGTTCTTTGGGTGTGTCTTAAATGTCATCTATTTCTTTTTACTTATTGACCTGATGCTTAAACATCCCATAAATGGATTTCTTTGAGAGTTTGAGTTTATAATTCTTTGTATTTTATCAGTTAAGTGGAATTTTTCTTCATTCTTCGAAATACAATTGAAATAAAATTCATAGGATATAGTTGATATTAT
>NC_090761.1:36757203-36819703 GCF_036898095.1 Palaemon carinicauda
ACCACATATAAAATAACAAAGACAATAACAGAGTTAACAAGACGATATGGTAGAGTACCAGGTAACTAAAATAACGTTTGTCTCCGGCAGAAAATAAACAAACATGAAACATTGCTAGTCTGCACAACTATATATATATATATATATATATATATATATATATATATATATATATATATATATATATATATATATATATATATATATATATATATATAAAACAATAATAATGTCAACATGAAGATGATGCAGTAGAGATATAGCTAACAAAAATTTTGCAATGATACAAATACTTTACCTCAGGTAAAAAATAACGAAGCAAGAAACATTGCCATTCTGGATACATAAAATAACAAAGAAAACAATATCGTCAACATAGAAACTATATGTTAGAAGAGCAGCTAATTGAAATAACGCAAGGAAACTAATACTAAGTTTGCCTCCGGTAAAAATTAACAAACAAGAAACATTGCCGGCCTAGAAAAACACAATAACAAAGACAATAACTTCAACAAGGGAATGTGGTAAAGTACCAGCTAACAAAAATCTCGCAATGATACAAATACGATGTTTGCCTCCGGTAGAAGATAAATAAACCAGAAACATTACCAGCCAGGAGCAATAAAATGACAAAGACAATATCAACAAGGAAATGATGTGGCAGAGTACCAAGTGACTAAGATAACGCAATGAAGCAAATACAAAGTTTGCCTCAGGTAGAAGATAAATAAACCAGAAACATTACCAGCATGAAACAATAAAATAACGAAGACAATATCAACAAGGAAATGATGTTGTAGAGTACCAAGTAACAAAGATAGCGCAATGAAACAAATACAAAGTTTGCCCCTGGTAAGAAAATGAACAAACAAGACACAAAATGAACAAACAAGACACACAACTTGCTGCCGGAACAAAGAAAGGAAAGCTGCACCCGCAGGTCACTGAGGTAGAAAATGAAAGTGAATGAAATGCTATTTGTTTGAGCCACCAAGATTCCAGGAGCTTTGAAAAGCTTTATATTTTGGTAATACGTTTGTTCTGGTTTATTCTTATTATATGGGAAGGAATGAGGTTTATAATACGTTTAAAAAGCTAAAAAAAAAATTAAACTTGGCAACGAATATTAAGTCAGGAGGATACATGAATTTCTTGTGATAAACGACGATAATAGGAAAAAGTTTTGAGCTTTACGTAGCTAAAAAACAAAAAATTTATAATTTTGTAGATATAAAAAAAGCTACAGAATGATTTTTCTGTACATTTATATAAATAAGGGAATGGGGTTTCATCAACATTTTGGAAACAAAAGAAGGGTTTTCTAAAAGTTATCGAGCATAAAGAATGATTTAATTTTCTTGTACAAATTGAACAACAAAGAAGGATGTTTTTATATATGTTTGTCGTTAATTTTTGTTTGTTTATAAAAACTATCAAGTTAATTTCTGAGCGTCGTGATTCACAAGAATTGATTTTCCTCCTTTTTTTCAAGGTAAACATTTTTTTTTTTACATATGACACCAAGGAATGACATTTTGTTAGTATCTAGTGTAAAGGAATAAATTTCTTATGCGTATATGACGATAATGAATGAAGCATCTTTATGTTTACGGAGCGAAGGAATTGAAATAGTAAATATAAAAGACCAATACTTTGTCACATACAATGAGCGGGGTTTTTGAAATACAGTATATCAAACCAAAAGTCAAATTTTGTATACGTATGTGAAGTTGTTGAATAAAAGCACAGTAAAATAACTCGGAATAAATTTGTTGCATGCTGACGAGGCTAAACAATTGACTTTTAACGTAAATGAAGGTAAATATGGGAAACTTTGCAAACATATCATGCTATAGTATCAATTATAGTGCACTTTCATGCATGAGACACTATATTATACATACATACATGCATGCATGCATACACACACACACACACACACACACACACACACACACACATATATATATATATATATATATATATATATATATATATATATATTTATATATATATACATACATATATATATATATATATATATATATATATATATATATATATACACACACGTGTGTGTGTAAATGTGTGTAAGCATATATACACACATATACATAGACAGACAGACACACACACACACACACATATATATATATATATATATATATATATATACATATATATATATATATATATATATATATATATATATATATATATATATAACATACATGCGTGTGACTAAACTGCATATGGTATCAAGGATTTGATCCTGTTAACACCTAAAATTAAAGAATGTACTTTTGTAATGTTTACTTATATGTAAATGAAGATAAGTGATATTTTTCCTACTCACACGAAACGAATAATGTAACTTTTATCTACACAAGGTTATATAAAGGACTAAGGGTTGAATAAGAATTAACCATCGATTACAATGAAAGAAGGTAGCAATATAAGCTAAAAGAGACAAAGTCAACACTTAAACAACTTGAAATATATTGCAATTTAATTTAATTTCAGTGATTATCTTTCATTTGGAATACCTATACCTATGGCTTTATCTCTGATTTTTTTTTTTTTTTTTTTTTTTTGGATAAACACAATATCTTGAAAAGATTGCAGTTCAACAACAGTAAAATCGATTAAAATCGAAGTGGCAAAATCCTATTTTGATATCAATTAAATGTTCAAAACTACCGACTTCACCAATGCCTTTTTGTTTGTACCTATCTGAGGAGATTTTAATAATACATCTCTCTCTCTCTCTCTCTCTCTCTCTCTCTCTCTCTCTCTCTCTCTCTCTCTCTCTCTCTCTCAATCTAGTTTCCTAATTTTAATTAAAAATAGATATAGATTAGAACTGCCTTAAAATTTCAACATTCTTTTTATCTTTTTCTTGATATTATTGTCATTACCTCCCTGCTACCACGACCAATTCATTACTACAATTGTTCCCATGATTATCATTATTATTACTATTGCTGAAAATATCTGACAATATAAAACAAGCAACTTCCACCAAACAAACAAACAATCTTTGAGCCAAAGGCTTCCAATAAGTAAGGAGAATATGAAGAAAAGGAGGAGGAGGAGAAGGCACATATTTCTAAGGTCAGATCATCCTGTCTCTCAACCACGAAAGTAGATAGCATCTCTTTAAAAGGGATTATATATTTTTTCTAGACTCTCAGATAGCAGCGAATGTGTTTTTAATATATTCAAGATTTAATTATTTCTCTATATGGCTTGGCCTAAAAACAATATTCTTTCTTTTATTATTTTCTTGTTATAATTAGATTCCAAATCTTCAATTCCTAATTTAGATCAATTTTAATCTTGTTACCTGTGAGGGCAGTAGATTACAAAACATATTTTGATATGTTCTCAGATGACCAAATTAAGGATTTTTCGATTATCATTTATCCTTTCCCAAATGATTGCAATAGATTTTGAAACGCATTTCTATATTTTCTTGAAGGATATAATGATAGATTTTTCGGTATTTATTTACCCTTAAACCACTCTCGTAAAGATGGAATTAAGACCTACAGAAAGAGTTTTTCTGTAGGTCCTTAACCTAGTGGTGACTATTGACTTAGTCATGGGAATTGCTAGAAAACAACAGACTCCCTAATAATTACTAGATGGTGAAATCTAATTTAGCAATAACTATTTACTTGATGTTATTTATTTAAAGTATTATGATGTAGATTGTTTGATGAAAGCCATCTAAATGCTTCTAACATACTGAGTACTTCCCATTTAACATAATGCATATCTCCGATACATTAAGCACTGAGACTTTCCTTTTTTAATTCTTACCTAGGTGGAAATATGCACCGATACATATTTGAACAAAGCTACATACTTTTGCAATTCCTAATTAGTTTCTGGTTAAAAGATACATGGGTAAGCAAAGTCTTGAACAAATTAACATCAGGCTAAAGATCCATGTTCAGGAACCAAGATGAATAACTAGTTATTTTCAATATTTGACGGCTTCAGAAAAATGATGTACTCTATGCCAGAGGACTTCTAGCAACACCACACTCACGCGATTTAAAGTACACAGTTAAAAATTTGCTTTAAAAAAAACGGAAAATGGCTGACAACAGTTATTCCAGTATTTTTACCGTTTAAAACGGATATATTGACGTAAAAGAGTGATATTACGGTCACCAACCCGTAAAAGATAATAACAAAGTAAAGTAAAATTATGGTCGCCAGTATTTTACTGTAATACAGTTGAGAACAGTATACTTTTAGGGAGAATTTCCGATTAAGATTACGGTTTTTCTAACAGTGTATGTTTATGAGATCTTTAGTTCAATTCCGAAAACGAATATTGTGTCATCGGCCCAGATGATTGCTAATCAATTTGAAGTTTAATTAAACTCCGGATTTTGGGGAGTTTCAATGCATAACAAGAAACAAATAATATCTTTCTTTCTATTATAATTTCTTGTCCATCTCGTAAAAGCTAAGAGATGAGACAAACAGATATTGCCAAGTAATATTACTTTGCTGGTTTTGTTTAGAAAATAATAATTATTATTCATTGAAATAGAATATTATTTAGAATATAATTTATGCTCGATACTACTGTATCGAGCTGTATAATATGTTTGACAGTAAGATGAGAAAAACTTACAATCGATAATTCGGAGCATTTTGAACGAGTCACTGTTTTTCTTGGCAGTGTTATACCTGTTTTTTACATTAAACATTAACATATAGAGAATTTAAGGTAATGATAAATCTGTTAGGTTTCAACTTCCCTTCGGTCATTATCCATATCACGTCAAAAATATTTACTCTGTTACTTTTTTATATCTTCAAAAATATTTACTCTACTACTTTTTGATATTTTAAAAAACATTTACTCTACTACTTTCTTATATCAAAAATGTGTACTATGGTAATTGTTGACATGTCCTCAAAAATATTTATTCTACTTCTGTTTGAGAATATCTTCGAATGGTCACAATACAAATGCCTGCTTAAACAAATCACCTTTACTCGCAAGTTTTTGCTGCTTTCAACAGAAATGCTGTGACACCCTCTCGCGTTACCCAAGTGTTTCTCATGTTGCACTCTGCAAATAGAATGAAACCTTGCAAAACCGTAGTCACCAAAAGATTGTACTTTTAATATCCAGAAGTAAGCATACATAATTCTCAATCTACCAGTGGGTGCATCGCATTTTTTGATAATTATTATCAAATATCAAATCATGTATCTTGTTACAGTAACGAATAAAAATAAACATAAGAAATCATATAGAAGCATATGGTGCATTGAACTCTCTCTTTAGTTTGTTAGTCATACTGTCTTACCCTTTGTACATAACCAAACACTTTGCACAGTATTAACGACGTAAATATCTTGATAATATTTTGATAAAAGAAATGTTAATGTTATTCAACTTTCTCCTCACTTCCACATACATACACAAAACTAATTTGGACAATGGCCATCTTACCCACTGAAATGTATCAAAGCAATTTCACAAAAACAGACAAACCCGAATTCTTTTCCCAAAAATTTGGCTTAAAAAGTACACAGCACTGGAGTTGTTACACTACTATCAGTATGGAAGTGCAGTGTTTGACCAATGGAAACAAACAGGCACATCTACCACAAAAAAAAAAAAAAAAAAAATACTGACGTGCATACACATACAAACATGTACACGAACAGATGAAGCATGGTATGCGTACCCGTCTGTAAAGGTGAGAGGAAATGGCATTATGTGGCCTTTTCTTCCGATGCTGAAGGCACTTCATGTGAAAGGGTCTCTTGGAACATGAATGATGTTAATTGTTATTAACTGTTTAGATGGGGTGAAGCAATGATAGGGCACTGACTTGCTTCCCCTTCCCAACTCATGATAATTCAAATGTAGAATAACTGCTTTGAACTTGCACGTGATTTGATCAATCATATGAACAAACAATTAATTATGCAATTTTATTGCTTTGCCATGCCTTGATCAGACCGGAGATCCTCTTTGGTAGATCAACTCAGAAATTATAAGTATTTTTACTGTACAATTATAGATATAAAAATAAGTTTGAGTGATAGTGCTAATAATACGAAATTTTATGATATGCATTAAAAATTTCACACGCCATAAAATTGTAAAAAATACACATATTTTTTTAAAGATAGTAGAAAACGTATCAATAAATATCTGTAAAATGGATATCATATTAATCACTTAATATGATGAATAATAAAGTAAAAGGAAGTAAAGCTAATTTATCAAAACCAGACAATATAAAATTAAACAAATAAAATCGTATATACCACAACTAACAACAACCACAAGATAATCATAGTAACAATAACAACAATGATACAAACAAGATAATAACACCCAGAATAAAGCAATATCATATAACCATAAAACCCCAATAATTATAATGCCAGAATTAAAAGGAAGAAAGAAAGAAAGGACGAAAGAAAGAAAAACACGAACAATAAAAACCAATATTACCGGATAAGAACGACGAACAAAGATGATGATTTCAGATTTCGAGTCAAAGATCCAGTCGGTGGGTGAAAGCTTTTTGGGGAAATGACATTTATTGGTTTGCACAGACAGACGAACGAACAAGAGGAGGAGGAGGAAATTTGAAAGCTGTTGTTCAGGATCACGATTTGCTATGTGGGGAGAAAAAAAAGAGGTTCCTGAAGAATGATGAATATTGATTGAATATATTTAGCATCACATTATAGCTATGAGGTTTAGGACTTTTTATTTATTTCATTTGAAAACAGACCTTATCTATGTTGCTAGTTTAAACAACGTTAGTAACGCTAGATTGATATTATTATTATTACTATTATTATTATTATTATTATTATTATTATTATTGTTGTTGTTGTTGTTGTTGTAATCCGCACTTTAGTCTCTGTGTTTCCACTATCTCGTAAGTTCCTTACACAAACAAACATTACGTAATTATCATCAAATGGAAATTACATTTCCATGTATAAGGTGATGATGTCAATAAATTATGTTTATCCAAGTAATCTATCATATTCACGGGCATACTTAACCATCCATAATGCAATTTATTTTTACATTGCCGTCTAAAATGTATCAATTTACATATATTAAAAATCTTATGTATATCACGAATCTTTCCTACATCTACACTGATAACAATCTACCGTACATTTGTGAACATTAAAAAACTTAAAGGCACATTAACGTTGTAAACGTTATGGAAGCTGTCTGAGCAAATATCTGGCAGTAATTTTTGCCTTCTGGGGACGTCGTAAACGTTATACTTGCTGTCTGAGCAACGATCTGGCAGTAATTCTAGCCTACTGGAGATGTAAACATTATAGCTGCTGTCTGAACAAAGACCTGGCAGTAATTTTAGCCTACTGAAGGCGTTGTAAATGTTATAGATGATGTTTGAGCAAAGACCTGGCGGTAATTTTAGCCTTCTGGAAACATTGTAAACGTTATAGATGCTGTCTGAGCAAAGATCTGGCAGTAATTTTAGCCTTCTGGAAACATTGTAAACGTTATAGATGCTGTCTGAGCAAAGATCTGACAGTAATTTTAGCTTTCTGGAAACATTGTAAACGTTATAGATGCTGTCTGAGCAAAGATCTGACAGTAATTTTAGCTTTCTGGAAACATTGTAAACGTTATAGATGCTGTCTGAGCAAAGATCTGGCGGTAATTTTAGCCTTCTGGAAACATTGTAAACGTTATAGATGCTGTCTGAGCAAAGATCTGACAGTAATTTTAGCTTTCTGGAAACATTGTAAACGTTATAGATGCTGTCTGAGCAAAGATCTGACAGTAATTTTAGCTTTCTGGAAACATTGTAAACGTTATAGATGCTGTCTGAGCAAAGATCTGGCGGTAATTTTAGCCTTCTGGAAACATTGTAAACGTTATAGATGCTGTCTGAGCAAAGATCTGACAGTAATTTTAGCTTTCTGGAAACATTGTAAACGTTATAGATGCTGTCTGAGCAAAGATCTGACAGTAATTTTAGCTTTCTGGAAACATTGTAAACGTTATAGATGCTGTCTGAGCAAAGATCTGACAGTAATTTTAGCTTTCTGGAAACATTGTAAACGTTATAGATGCTGTCTGAGCAAAAATCTGGCGGTAATTTTAGCTTTCTGGAAACATTGTAAACGTTATGGAACCTGTCTGAGCAAAGATCTGGCAGTAATTTTAGCCTTCTGGAAACATTGTAAACGTTATAGATGCTGTCTGAGCAAAGATCTGGCGGTAATTTTAGCCTTCTGGAAACATTGTAAACGTTATAGATGCTGTCTGAGCAAAGATCTGACAGTGATTTTAGCTTTCTGGAAACATTGTAAACGTTATAGATGCTGTCTGAGCAAAGATCTGGCGGTAATTTTAGCTTTCTGGAAACATTGTAAACGTTATAGATGCTGTCTGAGCAAAGATCTGGCGGTAATTTTAGCTTTCTGGAAACATTGTAAACATTATAGCTGCTGTCTGAGCAAAGATCTGGCGGTAATTTTAGCCTTCTGGAAACATTGTAAACGTTATAGATGCTGTCTGAGCAAAGATCTGACAGTAATTTTAGCTTTCTGGAAACATTGTAAACGTTATAGATGCTGTCTGAGCAAAGATCTGGCGGTAATTTTAGCTTTCTGGAAACATTGTAAACATTATAGCTGCTGTCTGAGCAAAGATCTGGCGGTAATTTTAGCCTTCTGGAAACATTGTAAACGTTATAGATGCTGTCTGAGCAAAGATCTGAGAGTAATTTTAGCTTTCTGGAAACATTGTAAACGTTATAGATGCTGTCTGAGCAAAGATCTGGCAGTAATTTTAGCTTTCTGGAAACATTGTAAACGTTATAGATGCTGTCTGAGCAAAGATCTGGCGGTAATTTTAGCTTTCTGGAAACATTGTAAACGTTATGGAACCTGTCTGAGCAAAGATCTGGCAGTAATTTTAGCCTTCTGGAAACATTGTAAACGTTATAGATGCTGTCTGAGCAAAGATCTGGCGGTAATTTTAGCCTTCTGGAAACATTGTAAACGTTATAGATGCTGTCTGAGCAAAGATCTGACAGTAACTTTAGCTTTCTGGAAACATTGTAAACGTTATAGATGCTGTCTGAGCAAAGATCTGGCGGTAATTTTAGCTTTCTGGAAACATTGTAAACGTTATAGATGCTGTCTGAGCAAAGATCTGGCAGTAATTTTAGCTTTCTGGAGACGTCGTAAACATTATAGCTGCTGTCTGAGCAAAGATCTGGCGGTAATTTTAGCCTTCTGGAAACATTGTAAACGTTATAGATGCTGTCTGAGCAAAGATCTGACAGTAATTTTAGCTTTCTGGAAACATTGTAAACGTTATAGATGCTGTCTGAGCAAAGATCTGGCGGTAATTTTAGCTTTCTGGAAACATTGTAAACATTATAGCTGCTGTCTGAGCAAAGATCTGGCGGTAATTTTAGCCTTCTGGAAACATTGTAAACGTTATAGATGCTGTCTGAGCAAAGATCTGACAGTAATTTTAGCTTTCTGGAAACATTGTAAACATTATAGCTGCTGTCTGAGCAAAGATCTGGCGGTAATTTTAGCCTTCTGGAAACATTGTAAACGTTATAGATGCTGTCTGAGCAAAGATCTGGCGGTAATTTTAGCTTTCTGGAAACATTGTAAACGTTATAGATGCTGTCTGAGCAAAGATCTGGCAGTAATTTTAGCCTTCTGGAGACGTCGTAAACATTATAGCTGCTGTCTGAGCAAAGATCTGGCGGTAATTTTAGCCTTCTGGAAACATTGTAAACGTTATAGATGCTGTCTGAGCAAAGATCTGACAGTAATTTTAGCTTTCTGGAAACATTGTAAACGTTATAGATGCTGTCTGAGCAAAGATCTGGCGGTAATTTTAGCTTTCTGGAAACATTGTAAACGTTATAGATGCTGTCTGAGCAAAGATCTGGCAGTAATTTTAGCCTTCTGGAGACGTCGTAAACATTATAGCTGCTGTCTGAGCAAAGATCTGGCGGTAATTTTAGCCTTCTGGAAACATTGTAAACGTTATAGATGCTGTCTGAGCAAAGATCTGGCGGTAATTTTAGCTTTCTGGAAACATTGTAAACGTTATGGAACCTGTCTGAGCAAAGATCTGGCAGTAATTTTAGCCTTCTGGAGACGTCGTAAACATTATAGCTGCTGTCTGAGCAAAGATCTGGCGGTAATTTTAGCCTTCTGGAAACATTGTAAACGTTATAGATGCTGTCTGAGCAAAGATCCGACAGTAATTTTAGCTTTCTGGAAACATTGTAAACGTTATAGATGCTGTCTGAGCAAAGATCTGGCGGTAATTTTAGCTTTCTGGAAACATTGTAAACGTTATAGATGCTGTCTGAGCAAAGATCTGGCAGTAATTTTAGCCTTCTGGAGACGTCGTAAACATTATAGCTGCTGTCTGAGCAAAGATCTGGCGGTAATTTTAGCCTTCTGGAAACATTGTAAACGTTATAGATGCTGTCTGAGCAAAGATCTGGCGGTAATTTTAGCTTTCTGGAAACATTGTAAACGTTATAGATGCTGTCTGAGCAAAGATCTGACAGTAATTTTAGCTTTCTGGAGACGTCGTAAACATTATAGCTGCTGTCTGAGCAAAGATCTGGCGGTAATTTTAGCCTTCTGGAAACATTGTAAACGTTATAGATGCTGTCTGAGCAAAGATCTGACAGTAATTTTAGCTTTCTGGAAACATTGTAAACGTTATAGATGCTGTCTGAGCAAAGATCTGACAGTAATTTTAGCTTTCTGGAAACATTGTAAACGTTATAGATGCTGTCTGAGCAAAGATCTGGCGGTAATTTTAGCTTTCTGGAAACATTGTAAACGTTATGGAACCTGTCTGAGCAAAGATCTGGCAGTAATTTTAGCCTTCTGGAAACATTGTAAACGTTATAGATGCTGTCTGAGCAAAGATCTGGCGGTAATTTTAGCCTTCTGGAAACATTGTAAACGTTATAGATGCTGTCTGAGCAAAGATCTGACAGTAATTTTAGCTTTCTGGAAACATTGTAAACGTTATAGATGCTGTCTGAGCAAAGATCTGGCGGTAATTTTAGCTTTCTGGAAACATTGTAAACGTTATGGAACCTGTCTGAGCAAAGATCTGGCAGTAATTTTAGCCTTCTGGAAACATTGTAAACGTTATAGATGCTGTCTGAGCAAAGATCTGGCGGTAATTTTAGCCTTCTGGAAACATTGTAAACGTTATAGATGCTGTCTGAGCAAAGATCTGACAGTAATTTTAGCTTTCTGGAAACATTGTAAACGTTATAGATGCTGTCTGAGCAAAGATCTGGCGGTAATTTTAGCTTTCTGGAAACATTGTAAACGTTATGGAACCTGTCTGAGCAAAGATCTGGCAGTAATTTTAGCTTTCTGGAGACGTCGTAAACATTATAGCTGCTGTCTGAGCAAAGATCTGGCGGTAATTTTAGCCTTCTGGAAACATTGTAAACGTTATAGATGCTGTCTGAGCAAAGATCTGACAGTAATTTTAGCTTTCTGGAAACATTGTAAACGTTATAGATGCTGTCTGAGCAAAGATCTGGCGGTAATTTTAGCTTTCTGGAAACATTGTAAACGTTATGGAACCTGTCTGAGCAAAGATCTGGCAGTAATTTTAGCCTTCTGGAGACGTCGTAAACATTATAGCTGCTGTCTGAGCAAAGATCTGGCGGTAATTTTAGCCTTCTGGAAACATTGTAAACGTTATAGATGCTGTCTGAGCAAAGATCTGACAGTAATTTTAGCTTTCTAGAAACATTGTAAACGTTATAGATGCTGTCTGAGCAAAGATCTGGCGGTAATTTTAGCTTTCTGGAAACATTGTAAACGTTATGGAACCTGTCTGAGCAAAGATCTGGCAGTAATTTTAGCCTTCTGGAGACGTCGTAAACATTATAGCTGCTGTCTGAGCAAAGATCTGGCGGTAATTTTAGCCTTCTGGAAACATTGTAAACGTTATAGATGCTGTCTGAGCAAAGATCTGACAGTAATTTTAGCTTTCTGGAAACATTGTAAACGTTATAGATGCTGTCTGAGCAAAGATCTGGCGGTAATTTTAGCTTTCTGGAAACATTGTAAACGTTATAGATGCTGTCTGAGCAAAGATCTGGCGGTAATTTTAGCTTTCTGGAAACATTGTAAACGTTATGGAACCTGTCTGAGCAAAGATCTGGCAGTAATTTTAGCCTTCTGGAGACGTCGTAAACATTATAGCTGCTGTCTGAGCAAAGATCTGGCGGTAATTTTAGCCTTCTGGAAACATTGTAAACGTTATAGATGCTGTCTGAGCAAAGATCTGACAGTAATTTTAGCTTTCTAGAAACATTGTAAACGTTATAGATGCTGTCTGAGCAAAGATCTGGCGGTAATTTTAGCTTTCTGGAAACATTGTAAACGTTATGGAACCTGTCTGAGCAAAGATCTGGCAGTAATTTTAGCCTTCTGGAGACGTCGTAAACATTATAGCTGCTGTCTGAGCAAAGATCTGGCGGTAATTTTAGCCTTCTGGAAACATTGTAAACGTTATAGATGCTGTCTGAGCAAAGATCTGACAGTAATTTTAGCTTTCTGGAAACATTGTAAACGTTATAGATGCTGTCTGAGCAAAGATCTGGCGGTAATTTTAGCTTTCTGGAAACATTGTAAACGTTATAGATGCTGTCTGAGCAAAGATCTGGCGGTAATTTTAGCTTTCTGGAAACATTGTAAACGTTATAGATGCTGTCTGAGCAAAGATCTGGCGGTAATTTTAGCTTTCTGGAAACATTGTAAACGTTATAGATGCTGTCTGAGCAAAGATCTGACAGTAATTTTAGCTTTCTGGAAACATTGTAAACGTTATAGATGCTGTCTGAGCAAAGATCTGGCGGTAATTTTAGCTTTCTGGAAACATTGTAAACGTTATAGATGCTGTCTGAGCAAAGATCTGACAGTAATTTTAGCTTTCTGGAAACATTGTAAACGTTATAGATGCTGTCTGAGCAAAGATCTGGCGGTAATTTTAGCTTTCTGGAAACATTGTAAACGTTATAGATGCTGTCTGAGCAAAGATCTGACAGTAATTTTAGCTTTCTGGAAACATTGTAAACGTTATAGATGCTGTCTGAGCAAAGATCTGACAGTAATTTTAGCTTTCTGGAAACATTGTCAACGTTATAGATGCTGTCTGAGCAAAGATCTGGCGGTAATTTTAGCTTTCTGGAAACATTGTAAACGTTATAGATGCTGTCTGAGCAAAGATCTGGCGGTAATTTTAGCTTTCTGGAAACATTGTAAACATTATAGCTGCTGTCTGAGCAAAGATCTGGCGGTAATTTTAGCCTTCTGGAAACATTGTAAACGTTATAGATGCTGTCTGAGCAAAGATCTGACAGTAATTTTAGCCTTCTGGAAACATTGTAAACGTTATAGATGCTGTCTGAGCAAAGATCTGACAGTAATTTTAGCTTTCTGGAAACATTGTAAACATTATAGCTGCTGTCTGAACAAAGATCTGGCGGTAATTTTAGCCTTCTGGAAACATTGTAAACGTTATAGATGCTGTCTGAGCAAAGATCTGACAGTAATTTTAGCTTTCTGGAAACATTGTAAACGTTATAGATGCTGTCTGAGCAAAGATCTGGCGGTAATTTTAGCCTTCTTGAAGCATTGTAAACGTTATAGATGCTGTCTGAGCAAAGATCTGACAGTAATTTTAGCTTTCTGGAAACATTGTAAACATTATAGCTGCTGTCTGAGCAAAGATCTGGCGGTAATTTTAGCCTTCTGGAAACATTGTAAACGTTATAGATGCTGTCTGAGCAAAGATCTGACAGTAATTTTAGCTTTCTGGAAACATTGTAAACGTTATAGATGCTGTCTGAGCAAAGATCTGACAGTAATTTTAGCCTTCTGGAAACATTGTAAACGTTATAGATACTGTCTGAGCAAAGATCTGACAGTAATTTTAACCTTCTGGAAACATTGCAAACGTTATAGATGCTGTCTGAGCAAAGATCTGACAGTAATTTTAGCCTTCTGGAAACATTGTAAACGTTATAGATGCTGTCTGAGCAAAGATCTGACAGTAATTTTAACCTTCTGGAAACATTGTAAACGTTATAGATGCTGTCTGAGCAAAGATCTGACAGTAATTTTAGCTTTCTGGAAACATTGTAAACGTTATAGATGCTGTCTGAGCAAAGATCTGACAGTAATTTTAGCCTTCTGGAAACATTGTAAACGTTATAGATGCTGTCTGAGCAAAGATCTGGCGGTAATTTTAGCCTTCTTGAAGCATTGTAAACGATATAGATGCTGTATGAGCAAGGATCTGGCAGTATTTTTAGCCTTCTGGAAACATTGTAAACGTTATAGATGCTGTCTGAGCAAAGATCTGACAGTAATTTTGGCTTTCTGGAAACATTGTAAACGTTATAGATGCTGTCTGAGCAAAGATCTGGCAGTAATTTTAGCCTTCTGGAAACATTGTAAACGTTATAGATGCTGTCTGAGCAAAGATCTGGCAGTAATTTTAGCCTTCTGGAAACATCGTAAACGTTATAGATGCTGTCTGAGCAAAGATCTGGCAGTTTATTTTAGCCTTCTGGAAACATTGTAAACGTTATAGATGCTGTCTGAGCAAAGATCTGGCAGTTTATTTTAGCCTTCTGGAAACATTGTAAACGTTATAGATGCTGTCTGAGCAAAGATCTGACAGTAATTTTGGCTTTCTGGAAACATTGTAAACGTTATAGATGCTGTCTGAGCAAAGATCTGGCAGTAATTTTAGCCTTCTGGAAACATTGTAAACGTTATAGATGCTGTCTGAGCAAAGATCTGGCAGTTTATTTTAGCCTTCTGGAAACATCGTAAACGTTTTAGATGCTGTCTGAGCAAAGATCTGACAGTAATTTTGGCTTTCTGAAAACATTGTAAACGTTATAGATGCTGTCTGAGCAAAGATCTGGCAGTAATTTTAGCCTTCTGGAAACATTGTAAACGTTATAGATGCTGTCTGAGCAAAGATCTGACAGTAATTTTGGCTTTCTGGAAACATTGTAAACGTTATAGATGCTGTCTGAGCAAAGACCTGGCAGTAATTTTAGCCTTCTTGAAGCATTGTAAACGTTATAGATGCTGTATGAGCAAGGATCTGGCAGTATTTTTAGCCTTCTGGAAACATTGTAAACGTTATAGATGCTGTCTGAGCAAAGATCTGACAGTAATTTTGGCTTTCTGGAAACATTGTAAACGTTATAGATGCTGTCTGAGCATAGATCTGACAGTAATTTTAGCCTTCTGGAAACATTGTAAACGTTATAGATGCTGTCTGAGCAAAGATCTGGCAGTAATTTTAGCTTTCTGGAAGCATTGTAAACGTCATAGATGCTGTCTGAGCAAAGATCTGGCGGTAATTTTAGCCTTCTGGAAACATTGTAAACGTTATAGATGCTGTCTGAGCAAAGATCTGACAGTAATTTTAGCTTTCTGGAAACATTGTAAACGTTATAGATGCTGTCTGAGCAAAGATCTGGCAGTAATTTTAGCCTTCTGGAAACATTGTAAACGTTATAGATGCTGTCTGAGCAAAGATCTGGCGGTAATTTTAGCCTTCTTGAAGCATTGTAAACGTTATAGATGCTGTCTGAGCAAAGATCTGACAGTAATTTTAGCTTTCTGGAAACATTGTAAACGTTATAGATGCTGTCTGAGCAAAGATCTGACAGTAATTTTAGCCTTCTGGAAACATTGTAAACGTTATAGATGCTCTCTGAGCAAAGATCTGGCAGTAATTTTAGCCTTCTGGAAACATTGTAAACGTTATAGATGCTGTCTGAGCAAAGATCTGGCGGTAATTTTAGCCTTCTTGAAGCATTGTAAACGATATAGATGCTGTATGAGCAAGGATCTGGCAGTATTTTTAGCCTTCTGGAAACATTGTAAACGTTATAGATGCTGTCTGAGCAAAGATCTGACAGTAATTTTGGCTTTCTGGAAACATTGTAAACGTTATAGATGCTGTCTGAGCAAAGATCTGCCAGTAATTTTAGCCTTCTGGAAACATTGTAAACGTTATAGATGCTGTCTGAGCAAAGATCTGGCAGTAATTTTAGCCTTCTGGAAACATTGTAAACGTTATAGATGCTGTCTGAGCAAAGATCTGGCAGTAATTTTAGCCTTCTGGAAACATTGTAAACGTTATAGATGCTGTCTGAGCAAAGATCTGGCAGTAATTTTAGCCTTCTGGAAACATTGTAAACGTTATAGATGCTGTCTGAGCAAAGATCTGGCAGTAATTTTAGCCTTCTGGAAACATTGTAAACGTTATAGATGCTGTCTGAGCAAAGATCTGGCAGTAATTTTAGCCTTCTGGAAACATTGTAAACGTTATAGATGCTGTCTGAGCAAAGATCTGGCAGTAATTTTAGCCTTCTGGAAACATTGTAAACGTTATAGAAGCTGTCTGAGCAAAGATCTTGCAGTAATTTTAGCCTACTGGAAGCATTGCAAATATTATAGAAGCTGTCAGAGCAAAGATCTGGCACAAATTTTAGCTTTCTGGAAGATTGTAAACGTTATAGATGCTGTCTGAGCAAAGACCTGGCAGTAATTTTAGCTTTCTGGAAACATTGTAAACGTTATAGATGCTGTCTGAGCAAAGACCTGGCAGTAATTTTAGCTTTCTGGAAACATTGTAAACGTTATAGATGCTGTCTGAGCAAAGACCTGGCAGTAATTTTAGCTTTCTGGAAACATTGTAAACGTTATAGAAGCTGTCTGAGCAAAGACCTGGCAGTAATTTTAGCTTTCTGGAAACATTGTAAACGTTATAGATGCTGTCTGAGCAAAGACCTGGCAGTAATTTTAGCTTCTGGAAACATTGTAAACGTTATAGATGCTGTCTGAGCAAAGACCTGGCAGTAATTTTAGCCTTCTGGAGGCGTTGTAAACGTTATAAAAGCTGTCTGAGCAAAGATCTGGCAGTAGTTTTATTCTTCTTGAAGCGTTGTAAACGTTATAAGTGCTGTCTGAGCAAAGACCTGGCAGTAATTTTAGCTTTCTGGAAACATTGTAAACGTTATAGATGCTGTCTGAGCAAAGACCTGGCAGTAATTTTAGCTTTCTGGAAACATTGTAAACGTTATAGATGCTGTCTGAGCAAAGACCTGGCAGTAATTTTAGCTTTCTGGAAACATTGTAAACGTTATAGATACTGTCTGAGCAAAGACCTGGCAGTAATTTTAGCTTTCTGGAAACATTGTAAACGTTATAGATGCTGTCTGAGCAAAGATCTGGCAGTAGTTTTATTCTTCTTGAAGCGTTGTAAACGTTATAAGTGCTGTCTGAGCAAAGACCTGGCAGTAATTTTAGCCCTCTGGAATCGTTGTAAACTTTATAGAAGCTGTCTGAGCAAAGATCTAGCAATAATTTTAGCTTTCTGGAAGCATTGTAAACGTTATAAATGCTGTCTGAGCAAAGATCTCGCAGTAATCTTAGCCTACTAGAAGCGTTGTAAATGGTATAGATGCCCTCTGAGCAAAGATTTGATAAAAACTTACTCTTAGTTAGAAAAGCATAGTAAGGGGACCAAAATATATTAAATAGCCTTAGAAGAAAATGTCATAGTTAGAAAAAAGAATCAGGTTAATAAATTCAAGGCACCAGATGCAAAGGTTTGATAAGGTAGATCTTTAAATAAAATATTAACCAAGAAGTGAACTCAAAACAGGTAAAACTAGATTTTATTCAACACACTAGTGCATTTAGAATGTGAAGAGTTTTAAGAGATCCAATACTCAAAAGTAATTGAGTTTTACTCATATTCCTTTTCAGTCCTACATTCCTGCTTTCTTTATTCAAATCTTCTATCATCTTTTATAATTACTCCCATGATTCACTAAACACAACTATGTCATCTGCAAATCTTGAGTTGTTAAGGTATTCCCTATTAATGTTAATTCCTGCATGTAGTTTTAGGTATACCGCATATGTTTCACACACGTTTGTACACTGTCACGGTTTCGATTGTTATCTTATCACTCACTCTTCCCTGTAATGTTAATAAATCAACCTTCATAAACTTTATAGTTCATTCCTAATGTTGTTTAACTTTTTGTGACGTCCTTGCTCGTACATCCTAGTACTTTAGCTTAGTTGCCTTCACCACACCTCTCAGTTACCACCTAACCGGCGCCTAGCACACTGCTTTCAGAGATAAGGTTAAGAATCCCTGGTATTTTGCAGAAGCAATGTTAGAAGCTGATGAAACATTCATTTCGTTACTTGCTCTCCAGCAGGTAAATAAAAAAATAAGGGATCAACATTCATACTTGAGGAATTACACTGATCTGATTTTGGATAATTTTAGAAATCAATTATAAAGGTCGAAATATTTTCTATCTCTCGTATCTTTGGTATAGAATAAATTGCAAAATAATTCTTTAGTATTTTCAGAATTATCTCCCTTAGGGAACTTATATTTACCTTTCATAGATAAGAAACTATACCTTTTGCTAAGCAAAGGGACACATCCCATATGATTGCAGGGAAGGTGGTTTTGCATCATGAATCATATACTCATTCATTTTTTAAGTCACTTAACACTATTAATATTTACTGTTATGTTTATTTTTCATTTCCCCTCATAAATGGCAGGGGCAAGGGACAGCGGCATTGCCCTATCGAGCAGAACAATGCCCTAATGACTGACCTTATATACATATGATCAGCGTCCAAACCGCCTCTCCACTCAAGCTAGGACAAAGGAGGGCAAAACAACACCTGCTGATGACTCAGCAGATAGACCTATAGGCTCCCACATACAGGGACGTTGCCACATCGGCCACCACAACCCCTATGTATATCGAGGCAGAAATTATGGGGTTTAAAGAGAGACAAGTGTGCATATTCCTGTTGCTAAATTAAGCGCTTTTGTTTATTTTGCTGAATTTATTTCGATACGACCTTTTTAGGGAGATTAAATCCAGTGACAAAGTTTCTTTTCAATATTGGGGCTAAACTCCCAGCTATTGAAAGTAGAAATTTAAATGGGAATACAATGTAATTTGATTGCTATGATTTTTTTTCAAAGTCACTGGTAATGTACGTGGCATGAAAACTCCATAATTCGATAACTGTTCAATAAGCTTACCAGTTCTAAATGTAATATATCTTTAAAACAAAGCTGAGGTTTTAATTTGCAAGGTACCTAGTATGATGGTCTTTATTGTTTCTATAATTTAAAAAAAATAGCATAGAACCGTAGATAGGTTGAAAACGGAAAAAAAATAAAACCTGCAAAGTAATAAAAACCAGGCTTATCTTAGGAGAAATGTCTATTATGGAGACATTAAAAAGGTTCCATAATGCAAACATTGGATTTTACGAAAACCTTCAAACTTGAGTAAAACTAAAACTAAATAATCAACATATTCCATTCAATAGTTGCTACAAGAAGGATGTAGTAAAAGAGATGCGGCTTTTACACACACACACACTCCGAAGTGATAAAAATTCCTTATAAATTTATGAGCTGGAAATAAAGATATTGTGTATCAGGTATGAATCAAGCTGGAAGAAGCGAAGAGACGAACTACAATTCTACATGTCAAGAATTGCTGTGGGTTGATAATCAAACGGAAGTATGCAGGCACTCCAATAAATATAGATATAAGTAAGAGGTAGTCAGCTCATGAGTCTCTCTGGAAAAGTATAGTCATGTACTAAAAGTTACTGTAGAGATTATTGCTGGAATACCTTATATATTTTAGCGGGATGCTGTTATTGCATAAAGCATTTTCACCATGTAAAATTCAACTATAATGTAAAAATCGTTTCTAAAACATAAAAAATAGCTCTTAAATAGCTTAAAATTGAGTCCGCTTCTGGGGAACGGCTTACAGAGGGCCCCAAACTCCCACCTCCTTTAGTCATGTTTTTCGAACCCTCCCCCCCCCCCTTCTTTTAACTTTCTAGATCCGCACTTGTATAAATATATATGTATGTGTGAGTAAATACCTAAGATTGAAGTCAGATACTATGTATATAAAATCCCTTCTGTACAAAAAGAATATCATAAAGGCAAAAATTTCTTTTTAAGTAAATTATAATGCATGAAAATATTACCGGGATCACATTAATCCGGCTGCAAATGACGAGGAAACACGTTATTGGGATTCAAGAGGTTGTTAACACGGTACAGTAATACCTTGATATACAAGCATTATGCATTCCAGAACTGAACTCGTATGTCAAATTGCTCATATCTTTGAATGCTCGTATGTTGGGGCGCTTATCATGAAGAAACCATTATCCATGATTCATTTAACGTTTATGCTAATAAGAATAGACACGGATAGACAGTTTTAAAGCATCACAACTAGAAGCTATTCAAAGGAACTCGTTGATAGATGGACTAGTTAGTAAAAAAGTAACATATACGGATAAAGGCATACAGAAAAAGAAAGATACATGCATATAGCCTTATCTTATTATAACAAAATGAAAAATACCTAATATCAAATAAAAAGACTTACTTGATATTTCCTTTGAATAAAATGTTCCTGGATATTTTGGTGTTGGCTTCTGCCAGAGAAAATCTTCAAGATACCCAAATCACGTGTAGCCTGCAAGAAAGGGTGCTGATGTAGCCTTAAGAAGTCTGGTTTCATTAGCGAAAAAATCTTTACTTACAATTCAAATCAAGAAGGTATTAAGATATTGTAAAATTATTGGGAAAAAATTATGTAACTATACTTATCAAAATTAAACCATCTTAAACTTTAAATGATCGTTAATAAACTTCATTATTCAAATATATTATATAATAAACAATATTTAAATAAAAAACTTGAAACTAATTTTCTTGTCTTTATCAATTACAAACAGTCAATCCGTACTACCATCAAGCAAAGGAAAAGGTGTATGTAATGCTATATTTTATCATTGATATAGAATAAAGAAATCCATGTCATTGCTATTTACATTTACCATCACACTTTTACTGCTCTACTTGCAAAATGAAAATATAACGCTTATTTGAATGTAGTTCATTTATCAATGAGCTTCCTCAAACAGTTTTCCTTAGCTTCCTGTAAAACGGAATGTCTGAAACGTAATAAAAAACTTGACTTACCAAAATCAGAAGGCGAGAAGTGGACGCTCGATCGAGCTCTTGCAATGGAGCAATCAGTCAGTCTTCTTACGCCATCAAAGTCCCTACAACAAACTAAGCTTAATGGCCAGAGCTACTTAACCTGACATACATAACCTAAATGCCATAGTACAAGGTTTGATCTGCATAACCTAAGTATTCTAACCTATTTATAATTTCTGACCGGCCTAACAAAACCCCCATCGCTAAATAACTCAATTCAACCAACGTGTCGCACAACACTAGCAGTAGAGGATTATTCTAATCACCTGGTTATATCAATATCAAAAGCTTTAAGAAACAAAGCAAAGATTATATAGCGGCTCCCTTAACTAGCCCAACCATTCCATCCCACCCATATTCCTAGGCCAAAAGCGCTGATTTGTTTTAGGATATTTTCTTCAGTATTTTGACTGATTCTAAAGTGTCACATAAGAAGGTAATCATTTCCCTTTTGCGTAAATAAACACACGCATTTGTTGTTGCTTATACTCTTACTAACGCCATATGTGATAGCTTATATATTCAAAATTAAAGCAGACGTTATCATTAATTTTGAGACTTGGAAAATATTAATGACAAAGTGAGGGGCAAAAGAAGACTTTGCAATTCGAAAGCTTACAAAAGACCAAACCAACAGATGATGCAGACATCTAAGCAAATAATCTAAATCCTAAAACATCTGAAAAGGAATTACAAATCAAGATTATGAAAATAAAGAATTCAAAACACTAAAAAGAATAATATAAAACACTCACCAACTGCAGCCATCCGCCGAGTTTCTTGCACCATGGATGCAACATTGAAGGCTTTAATTGATAAGTAAAATGGTAACAAAAATTCAAATGGGAAATATTTTGGTAAACAGCAATTTTCAAAGATGTTGGAGATCACAAATCTTTTCACAGAGGAACAAGAATCAACTTCAAGGAACACAGACAGTGCGCAAAGCAAGCAGCAGGGATTAATGCAAGCGGTCGACTGGGAATAAGGAAAGCTTAAGCGAGCAATTCTAAAAGCGACACCACCTTCGCGTGCAGCAAAGATCGAAGATAAGAAGAAGAGAACATCACCTAACCAAAAGGCAACTACCTCCATTATTCTCTTCCTCTGTGAAATGAATGTTCAAGATGTTTTGAAATAAAATTTATACATCATAATTATGGTAATAAGCAAAGCAAGTTTCATTTAACGCTGTAATGTGTGAACTTCTAGTCAAATCCTAAGATTTCTTTTCTGACACAAAGCTTTTCTAGTTTAAAACAAAAGCAAATTAAATTACTCGACAGATTAGCCATTTCTTATTCAATAGAAGCCTTCAACGTAGCATATTGCACACTGAGCCCAAACTAATATACATCTTAATTTTTACACAATTATATAATCACATTTCTGACATGAAAAAATTTCATTGAGAAATAGTATAAACAGTGGAACAATACAGCATAATACAAATCATAAGTTTGCATGTAAATAATACAAAATGTCACAACAAAAATAAGAAAATAAGATTTCAATACAAATAAAACAATCGTATTCGAACAAATATTCAATAATACCTTAAATATTACCAGAGAAAAAATACACATTTTTACATGTTAAAAAAAAAGACATACTGTACTCATCGCAAAATAAAAGAAAAAGACATCCTTTCATAGATCTCAGTGAATGTTACAACATTCTTAGATCACCAAAGGATACCATCTCCTTCAGTGGTAATAGATCCCAAATCACTAAGATAACATTTTCGCTTATTGTGCATATGTAAATTTTCAGTAAGATTTACATCTATGGTACAAAACTATGACTGATTGATTTAAAATTCTCCGGCATCCTAACATCGAAGGTCATTGACGCCGTGCCAAATTCTGAACATAACAATTAAATACCATATTGTAATCAGAATTATCATGTATAAGGCTGGCATTGCAACAAAGACTTAACACTAATATTAAATTAGGAAGAAAAAATCTAAAATTACAGGCTCAGGTGCATCATGGTGATCCTACCTTTATGAAGAGAGTGAATCTGCAAAAAGAATAAAGCAATATTAACTACAGAAAGAAAAATATTAGCCAAGATCGTAAAACAAATATTTACTAATAACAATGATCCTTAGCAAACAAAAACTACTATTCAAACAACAGATACGTTACTTTATTGTTAAGAATTAAGTTTGATATATCAATATAAGACTACATAGCCGATCACATGATGGTTTGCAAAACCAAAATAATCTTGAACATTTTCTCTATACTTAGCAGTGATACCATTATAATCGATATTCCTATCAATTAGTTTATAATTCTAGAGAGGTCAATATTCATCTCCCATGTTCTCCTTGGATTGCACCATTTGGATTCTCTCATTCCTCACAGTAGAAAGTTTTGAATTAGACTGGATTTATGATTTTAGGCTGTATAGCTTAGATATGGGGCCTGTGAGACCATTTAGCACACAACTGCAACAGGGGAAAACCCTGCAGTCACACTATGAATTAAAATTTAGTAGAGAATGATAAAGTAGAATGATGTACAGTAGATGCCAAAACTGATACTAAAAATTGCAAAATTCACAATACGTACTTAATTAGAAACTCTCGCAGAGTTCCCAGTTACTAAATAAAATTACAATTATTTTCATCCTCTCCATCTGATGATAATAATTATAATAATAATAATAATTAACTGTAGAATCACAGAAGGTATTTACCCAAGCTGATCCCAAAGGTTTTCAATTGCAATGAGATCCAGTGAAGAGGCTAGCCAGTTTTTACAACAGATTCAGTTTGTATCTAGACAGTTCTGCACCACACTTGCTCAATGGTTTGGGGCATTGTAGTTCATTAGGAGATAATTAGGGCCCACAGAATAATCATAGCTACAAACAATGGGGAGGATAATGTCATCCCGGATCTGGGCATTAATCATCCCCTGCTGGAACACATGAAAGTCTGTTCAATGCCTACACTGATTCCTGCCCACACCATAACAGAGAGACCATCATAACAATCGTGCTCAACAATGGCACACTGAGCAAAACGTTCCCCAAGGAGCCTCCAAATTCTCTGACGTCTGCCATTCGTGGAGACACAAAATCTAGACTCATCAGAGAAGAGTACACACGACCAGGCCTCAATATTCCAAATGCCTACCTTATCTGACGGTGTCTAGGGGTCAGTCTTTGAGTCACAGTCGGAAGTCTGTCATTCAGACTGTTGGGATACAGTCAGTTTCTCATAGTTGCAAATAATAAGAGAAACTGTCTAACCTAAACACACCTGCCTAACCTAACCCTTAGCCCTACTTACTTAGCCCGAAATTTCTATTTCACTTATATTAGGAAGGTGGAAAACTCCTCTACAAAGCTACTACACATTTTGACAACAGAATCCATGCAGTCACCTGATATGCATTTTTAGGAAGAATGAATTACAAAATCTCAATTGGATAATTTTGAAACAAAGTAACCAATCGTTTTCCAACATATTTACCGTGCCGGTTATTCATAATCATAAACAAAGGAGGATCAAAAATTTTTATCCACAATGCATTGGCAAAAAACAAAATACTTTCGTGGGAAATACCAAAATGCCAGCGTAAACAAATCCAAGGGTTAATAATAAAGAATAATACAGTATCTGTAAGCAAATATTTCCGTAACCGTTAATTTGCGGAGTATTCAAGTAACTTTTGTATGAATAATCTAAAATATGTCAGTAAAAAGATATATATAGCTGAATTTGACCAAAAAAATAATAATACCAAATATTGTTTCTTAATGCTATCCGAAGGGTGTGTATCTGTTCTCGCTATAGTATTTTAGTTTTTGTCAATGCATTGTGGGTAAAAATTCCTGATCATCATTTGTTTAAGGTTATGAATTATGGGTACAATAAATATACTGAAAAATAATGGATTACAGTACTTTGTTTCAAAATTATCAAAATAACTACGATTTTAGAATCACCCCGTCCTTATAAAAAAGTGCCCGTCAGTTGAGTGCCACGGATTCTGTTAAGATGGGGAGAAGGGGACAAGGGGGATAAGTACACCTAACCCCTAGGTTAGGTTTTGTAGGTGTGTTTAGGCTAGAAAATTTCTCTTATGTTATACTTTTTCTCCTAAATTAGGGTTGGTGGTTGTATTTAGGTTAAGCACTTTCTCTTACGTTATACTTTTTTCTCCTAAATTAGGTTAGGTGGGTGTCTTTAGGTTAGACAACTTCTATTATGTTGTATGCTTTCTCCTAAATTAGGTTAAGTGGGTGTGTTTAGGTTAGACAGTTTCTTTTACGTTACACTTTTTCTCCTTGGTTAGGTTTGGTAGGTGAATTTAGGTTAAACAGTTAATTTTTTCATACATTTTTTCCTAGATTAGGTTAGATGGTCTATAGTTTCAGCCAAACTCTGATGGGTAAATAGTTAAAATAAGAGATGTCTAGCCTTAACAAACCCATCTAACCTATCCTAGAATACGTATAAAATAAGAAAGGTTGTATAACCTATATACACCCTCCTAACCAAACCTACAAGAAACTGTGTAAAATATGATTAACTTTCTAACCTGAGCACAGTATTATTACAGATACTGCTAAATTCAGATATCTTTCTTTTTATTTATACATCTTTTTGATGGTTCATACGGAAAAGTTACTTGAATCATCTTCAAGTTAAGGATTAGGGAAATATTTGGCGCTAAATATTGTTTCTTATTGTTATCCTAAGGGTCTCTTCATTCTGAAAGGTTAGTTTTTCTCTTCAATGGTATTTTGTTTTTGGTCAATGCATTGAGAGTAAAAAATGCCTGATCATCCATTTTCATTGGTTATGAATTATGCGTACTGTAAAAATGCTGAAGCATGATTCGCTGCTTTGTTTAAAGATTTCAATTTTTAAATTCAAACTTCCTTCTACAAAAGTGCATGTCAGCTGACTGCCATAAATTCTGCTGTTTAGACATGCAGTAACTTTGTAGCGGAGTTTTCCATTGTCCTAACTGAGGCAAAGGGATAGGGGGGCTAATTAAGTAGGCTTAACTCCTAGGTTAGGTTAAGTGATTTTATTTCGGTTACACGGTTTCCCTTATGATATTTATTCTCCTAGATTAGGTTAGTTGGATGTGTTTAGGTTAGACACATTTTCTCCAAGGTTAGGTTAGGTGGGTGTGTTAATGTTAAATGACTAATTTCATTTCATATGTTTTCTACTATGTTAGGTTAGGTGTGTTTAGGTTAGCCAGCTTCTGTTATCTTACATGTTTCCTCCTAGGTTATATTAGGTGGATATGTTTAGGTCGGACAGCTAATCATATTATATATGTTTTCTCCTAGATTAGGTTAGGTGGGCGTGTTTGCGTTATTATTATTATCATTATTAATTGCTAAGTTACAACCCTTGTTGGAAAAGCAGGATGCTATAAGCCCAGGGGCTCCAACAGGGAAAATACCCCAGTGAGGAAAGGAAACACGGAAAAATAAAATATTTCAAGAACTGTGGCGGGTCAACATTAAAATAAATATATCCTGTATAAACTATTAAACTTTCACAAAACAAGAGGAAGAGTAATAAGATAGAATAGTGTGCCTGAGTGCACCCTCAAGCAAGATAGCTAATCTTATTTTATACGTTTTCTACTATGTTTAGTTAGGTGTGTGTATAGGTTAGCTTCTTTTATTTCAAAAAAAATTTTCTAGGTTAGATTAGGTGGGTGTGCTTAGGTTAGACAGCTTCTGTTATCTTACAAATTTTCTCCTAGGTTATGTTATGTGCTTGTGTTTAGGTTAGACAACTAATCTTATCTTATATATTTTATATATTTTCTCCTAGATTAGGTTAGATAAGTGTGTTTATGTTAGACAGCTAACCTTAGTATATACATGTTCTCC
This sequence comes from Palaemon carinicauda, assembly GCF_036898095.1. NCBI lineage: Eukaryota > Metazoa > Arthropoda > Malacostraca > Decapoda > Palaemonidae > Palaemon > Palaemon carinicauda. Next base: position 36,784,286 of record NC_090761.1, read on the forward strand.
TAGATTAGGTTAAGTGGGTGTGCTTATATTAGACAGCTATCTTATTTTATATGTTTTCTCCTATGTAAGGTTAGGTTTGTGTGGTTAGGTTAGACAGCTTCTTTCATTCTACATGTTTTCTTCTTGGTTAGGTTAGGTATTTGTGTTTAGGTTAGACATCATCAGTTATCTAATGTGTTTCCTCGTAGGTTATGCTAGGTTGGTGTGTTTAGGTTAGATAGCTTCTCTCATTTTATACATTTTCTAACAGGTTAGTTTAGTTTAGCTGTTGTGTGTTTACATTGGACGGATATCATCATTTTATGCGTTTTCTGTATTCTACCACCCAAACAACCTGATTTCCGCTGAGAAACCCTAATATTGTAGTTATAAAGGGGGGGCCCTGTATCTCTAAATCTGATTATTTACAGCAAAAATTGAGGTTAAAATAATTTAAAGCACACTAGGCCTACAGTATTAAAGCTAGAAAAATATATATATAATAAAAATTCCATTCATTAACCTCAAAATATGCAAAGCAACTAGTAGTGCACGTCTGAACAACGTAATCTATGACAGTCAACTGACAAGAACTTCTGTAGAGGGATGTATGTTTGAATTCATAATTGCACTTTATTGGATTATTTTTGAAACAAAGAAACCAATCATGCTTCAGCCTTATTTACAGTACCCATAATTGAAGACCAAAAATAAAGGATGATCAGGTATTTTTACCCACGATGCATTGACAAAAAATAAAATACCCTCGGGAGAAAAACTAACATGGCAGCATAAACACATCATTGTGATAACAATAAGTAACAATATTCATCGGCCATTATTTCCATAACCTAAGCTCAACTTGCAAAAGATTCAAGTAACATTTTCACATGAATCATCTCAAAAATATATAGCAAGGAAAGAAATATATTGCAATATGGCTGAAATTGTGGCTGCAGAGTAATAGTGTTGAGAAGTATGAAAGATATAGAGAGAAAAATGTGGAAGTAAAATACAAGGTAAGTGAGGCAAAGAGGGCAGCTGACGTGAGGTGAGGTCAGGGATTGGGTCATTCATATGAAGAGAATAAGTAGTTTTGGAATGAAGTGAAGAGAGTAAGGAAGGCTGGTTCAAGAATTGAAGACAGTGAAAGATGGAAATGGGAGGTTGTTAAAAGAGGAGGAGGCAAGGAAAAGGTGGGCGGAATATTTGGATAGTTTACTGAATGTGCAGGATAATAGGGAGGCAGATATGATTGCTGTTTCAGGTGTTAAGGTGCCGGTGATGGGAGATAAGAATGAGAGAGAGATTACAAGAGAGGAAGTGAGGAGAGCACTAGATGAAACGAGAGTAGGAAAAGCATCTGGTATGGATGCTGTGAGAGCTGAGATGTTGAAGGAAGGGGGTGTGACTGTACTTAGATGGTTGGTGAGATTGTTTAATGTGTGTTTTGTATTGTCAATGGTACCAGTAGATTGGGTTTGTGCGTGTATTGTACCACTATATAAGGGTAAGGGAGATGTGCATGAGTGTTGTAATTCAAGGGGTATTAGTTTGTGGAGAGTAGTTGGAAAAGTGTATGGTAGAGTACTGATTAATAGGATTTAAGATAAAACAGAGAATGCAATTTTAGAAGTACATGGTGGTTTTAGAAGAGGTAGGAGCTGTATGAATCTGATTTTTACAGTTAGGCATATATGCGAGAAATATTTAGCAAAAGGTAAGGAGGTGTATGTTGCGTTTATGGATCTGGAGAAAGCGTATGATAGAGTTGATAGGGAAGCAATATGGAATGTGATGAGGTTATATGGAGTTGGTGGAAGGTTGTTGCAAGCAATGAAAAGTTTCTACAAAGGTAGTCAAGTATGTGTTAGGATAGGAAATGAAGTGAGCGATTGGTTTCTGGTGAGAGTGGGGCTGAGACAGGGATGTGTGTTGTTGCTGTGGTTGTTTAACTTGTATGTTGATGGAGTGGTGAGAGAGGTGAGTACTCGAGTGCTTGGACGAGGAATGAAACTGGTAGACAAGAATGACCATGAATGGGAGGTAAATCAGTTGTTGTTTGCGGATGATACTGTACTGCTTGCAGACGCAGAAGAGAAGCTTTGCCGATTAGTGACAGAATGAAGTTTACAGTTAATGTGGGTAAGAGTAAGGTTATGAGATGTACGAAAAGGGAAGGTGATGCAAGGTTGAATGTCATGTTGAATAGAGAGTTACTTGAGGAGGTAGATCAGTTTAAGTACTTGGGGTCTATTGTTGCAGCAAATGGAGGAGTGGAAGCAGATGTACGTCAGAGAGTGAATGAAGGATGCAAAGTGTTAGGGGCAGTTAAGGGAGTAGTAAAAAATAGAGGATTGGGCATGAATGTAAAGAGAGTTCTGTATGAGAAAGTGATTATACCAACTGTAATGTATGGATCGGAGGCGTGGGGAATGAAAGTGACGGAGAGACAGAAATTGAATGTGTTTGAGATGAAGTGTCTAAAGAGTATGGCTGGTGTATCTCGAGTAGATAGGGTTAGGGACGAAGTAGTGAGGATGAGAACGGGTGTAACAAATGAGTTAGCAGCTAGACTGGATATGAATGTGTTGAGGTGGTTTGGCCATGTTGAGAGAATGGAAAATGGCTGTCTGCTAAAGAAAATGATGAATGCAAGAGATGATGGGAGAAGTACAAGAGGAAGGCCAAGGTTTGGGTGGATGGATGGAGTGAAGAAAGCTCTGGGTGAAAGGAGGATAGATGTGAGAGAGGCAAGAGAGCGTGCTAGATAAACGAATGAATGGTGAGCGATTGTAACGCAGTTCCGGTAGGCCCTGCTGCTTCCTCCAGTGCCTTGGATGCCCGCAGAGGTAGCAGCAGTAGGGGATTCAGCGTTATGATGCTTCATCTGTGGTGGATAACGGGGGAGGGTGGGCTGTGGCACCCTAGCAGTACCAGCCGAACTCGGTTGAGCCCCTTGTCAGGCTGGGAGAAAAGCAGAGAGGAGAGGTCCCCTTCTTTGTTTCATTTGTTTGATGTCGGCTACCCCCCAAAATTGGAGGAAGTGCCTTAGTATATGTATGTATATAAATATTATACACACACACACATATATATATATATATATATATATATATATATATATATATATATATATATATATAATTTCTGAGTGGGGATACCTTAACGTAGTGGAAGAGATTGCGTATCGCCATAATCAGAAATGCTGTATTATTTACGGACGCCCATACAAGTTTAGTTTACTGTGAGAGATCAATCTTAAGTCACCCACCATCACTAATCCACAGTTATAAGCGTTGTGATGACAACTGGCCTAACAACAGAGATGAATATGAACATGTTTGGGTAAAGTATTACAACTCCTCAGGGTATCATTTTGAACAGAAAATATATGTTTTCCTGTAGCAAATAACGTGATTTAACCGAATTTGACCTTCATTTCAACCGCAAACAAACAGAACAACCAGTTTGACTAACTTCAAGTAGCCGAACTGGTTGTTGTTGTTGCGGTTGAAATGAAGGTGAAAACCGGTTAAATCCCGTTATTTACTAGAGGAAAACATATATTTTCTGTTAAAATGTTTAAATATAATGGCTCTTATTCGCTCCCCAGAAAAAAACATCAAGCTCGTATGTACTGGCAAGCGCTAATATTGAGCTGCGGACGTTAACATTAGTAATGTTACGCTAACATTAGCAGCGATAAATGTAATGGTTCTTGTTCCGCCACTGGCTCGCTTCACTCGCATGAAAATAAAACATCAAGCTCGTATGTACTGGCAAGCAGTAATGTTAACCTGCGCACGCTAAAAAAATAGTAAAACTAACACATTAAAATTAATGACTTACTTTTATGACCGGGATGACGAAGCTTGTGGGTCATCAGTTTGTTCTGACTGTGACCTCTTAACTTCTACGACGTGAATATCTTTGATGTATGATAGACACGAACGGCACTTGGGACACTGTAAACGCTGGGGTATTACATTATGAGGTTTTAGAAAATTATCAACATTGGATGATGTATCAAAGAATTCACCATGAAATTTAGGAAATACTTTTAAGTACGGAATACTGCAGCCGATAAGATTTTCTTTAACTTCCATCATAGGATACGCAAAAAGACCTGACTTGAACTAACAAAGACCTGACTTGGACCAAGGTTTCCACAGAAAAGGATTTGTTGGAAAGGGTATGGAGAGACCACTTCAAGAAATAAGGGAAGGGGGTTGGGAAATATTAACCCCCTGTGCAAACTTTCCATACGTATGGGTTCATAATTGGTTAACGGAAAAACAACAGAGTGAAGAGAGTAAACATGAATGAACTAGAATGGGAAACTTGTCCAGAGCAAGTATTTATGTGAAATTTGGGAGTGACAAGGTAATAACAAAATGTATAAAGGAATAATAGCAAGATAAAATGGAGTGTATAATAAATAATATTTAATGGGAATATAAAATGAGGTGATTTTATAAGATAACAGATAATAAACCATGTAATTCTTGGGTCAAACGTAATATGTATATGTGAGTATTACATAAAAGGAATGGTATAGCTATACTGGATCAAGTAAAATACTTGAATAAACTGGGTGAAGTAGAATACTTGAATGTGGCGGGTAAAATGACATAGGGGGAAAATGGGGAGGGGTTATAAGAGAAGAAGTAATCCTATTGGTGGAAGCGGAGTTTATGCGCAAGTGGGAGGAGTTTATGCGTAGAAGATCGAAAACTGCTATGTACAAACGAACGAAAGAGACCGACTACAACCGACACAAAGAATGTCAACAAATAAATGAAAAATATACTGTTAGTATAGGATAAAGATAATTAGCGTATTTTTTTATCGGTTTATTATACATCCAAGAAGGTAATGTATAGAGAAGAAAAAGTTTATTTACCATTATATACAGTTTCCCCAGTATGTTTTCCCCACCCAAAACCACGAGTTCCTACAGGGGGTCCACCATTATCAGTGAATATAGATATATTTATATATATATATATTTCTGAAACTATTCATTTCCGACAGGAACAAGTGTCATTTTCGAAGAGAATAGACCTTTTTCTATAGAAAAAAATAGCTTTTCCCTAGGTTACATTACCCTGTAATAAAGTACAATCATACCAATGTTTGAGGCCTTTCTTCTGCAGTGAACTAGAAACGGCTGCATTTGTTGTTTTTGGGCAAAATTATAAGACAGCACAGAACTACAGAGGGAAAAACAACTTATCCTACAGTAAATATTAAGCATTCAATGAATCTGACCTCTATTTCCACTGCAAATAAACAGATCTTCTATCGACCACCCTTCCCGACGAACGCAGGTGGGAACCTGGGACTTTAAGTGGACGAAAAAAGGAAAACAATGAGATTAATTAAAACTTTCAAGATTCGTTAAAGGCCACGGAACCTAACAAACCCACCTAACCTAACCTAGTAGTTCCCAAGTCACAGACCTAAACTGAGGGGTAGGACCACCGGGCCCCCTCCCAGAATACAGACCTAAATGCAAAATGTGAAATAAATATTTCAGGGGAATAAGATGCCAATATTTAGAGTAATTTTTCGGGGAAATATTATGCGTCCCAAAGAATAAGGTAGAGGAGATAAAGTTATTCTAACCATTATTTATCGATTCACCAGTCAATTTTCCCTACTAAAACCCCCAGGTATATCTTAACAATATATTTGAGAAGGAAATCAAGGTCATTATTGAAATAAACTTAGGTCTTTTGATCCTTTAACAGTAGAGATTTTCCTTATTTTCTTTTAGAATACTACCAACGATGTAATGTATGGAGGACTTTAATATGATAACAACAAATCAAATGTAATCTAGCAGATTCTGCCAAACATAGGCCTATACATACCTTGGTGAATACTTCGAAGAATTGAATAGGTCCAATTTTGTTATCCACGACAGATTACTAGGGAAAACGGACCAATACTAAGATACACGATAAGCACCACTTTAAAGAAAACCAACAATATGACAATATGACATTTCTGTCAATCTGTATGAAAACCGAAGCCAAGCCAAACTGTCCCAAACAATCAGTTCAGGTCAGATGCTGTGAGAAGGGATTCTCCTTTGCATCGGCACCTCATTAGTTTTCTTTTTTTATTCAAGTTCTTTAATTTCCTTCTCCTTTTTTCCACATCTGATATATTTAGCCTATTCTTTTCGTTTTTTCCATTCCTTCATCGTTAAATAAAAAGTTTCTTATTATCTTCTTTTACTCTTCGTATGGTTGTTGAAATTCTTTTATTTTTCTTGTCTCGTCTCTAGGTATTCTGTCTCGGCTCCACACAGCTTACATTCTATCCTTCCTCCTAATTCATATCTTTACCATTATTTAGTATGAACCACTTGGCCTTAGCTCTATACATGATAATTAAATCTGGTTTATTGCCATAAATATTTCTTCTCCTATTTGACCTTTTTCTTGTACATATATTTCTAAACTAATTTACTTTTTTTCTTTTATCTATTCCTTTCATTTTTTTACTATCTACTTCTCTAATCTTGGCCTTGAGGTCATCTCCTCCCATTCTCCTTAAGGTTATATTGTTCATATCCACATCTTTCATCTATTTCTTAGTCTCTTTCATTCATATGTTACTTTCATTCACTTTCATTTTTCCAGAATTTTCATAAACAAATCATTTCTCCTCTCTTCTTACCCCCTTCATAAATCCTAGTTTTCTTCCAGCTATCCTAGTAATCTATTTTTTTTCTGCCAACTCCATTTTCAATTTGTTGTAGTCTTCTTATTTAATTTTCTGTTATGTTCATTACTGACGGAGCGTCAGTAATAAACATTAGGCTACATTTTTTTAATACGTTTTTCTTATCAATATTTTGTGGCAGCTTTTTGCTATAATTGAGCAAGTAAAGTTTGCTTACTTTCCTGCTTGTTCCATCATTTTCTTCTTTTGTTTCTTATACATATTTCTTTCCCCTTCTATCCCTATTCTTAAGTAGGCCTATATCATGCTTTCTGTTCTGTTACATTTATCCCATCTGTATATATATATATATATATATATATATATATATATATATATATATATATATATATATGACTCTTGTTTTGTATATTTCTAACCCACATTCCTTACATACTTCTATCAACATTCTTATGTTTGTTTTCGCGTCTTTTATATATTTTGCTGCAATTAGGCAATCGTCTGCAAAGAATAGAGTCCAAAATCTTTATTATTTCGTGTCAAAGCCTTTTCCTTTTTTTTTAATTCCTTTGTTATTTTATTATTTTATTATTTTATTATTTTATTATTTTATTATTTTATTATTTTATTATTTTATCATTTTATTATTTTGTTATTTTATTATTTTGTTATTTTATTATTTTAATATTTTATTATCATATTATTTTATTATTTTATTATTTTATTATTTTGTTATTATATTATTTTGTTATTTTATTATTTTACTATTTTATTATTTATTAATCTAAAAGACTTGATCTTCTAGTATTTCCAATATTCCAGTGAGGAATAACATTAAATCTGATAAATGGGTGCTTTTCTGTATTACTTAAGCTAAAATCAATATCATATGGTCATAAATTATGAAAATAACATATATATATGTATATATATACATATATATATATATATATATATATATATATATATATATATATATATATATATATATATATATATATATATATATATATGTGTGTGTGTGTGTGTGTGTGTGTGTGTGCGTGTATGTGTGTTTTGTATTTTTCATCATAACTGTCGAAATATGTAGACTTTCTTCCTTTTCTTAAGGCTTGATATTGTATGAAAACTTTCACGTGTTCATATAAGAATATTTATTGTTATTACTCTGTTTCTGTTTGTTTTTAAACTCTAAATAACTTATATATAATTCAATGAAATTTGTCTGAATTTAATGATTTAGCACATTCATTATATATATATATATATATATATATATATATATATATATATATATATATATATATATATGTGTGTGTGTGTGTGTGTGTGTGTGTGTGTGTATGATGCCACAAAATATTGATAGGAAAAACATATTGGAAAAGTGTAGCCTTACCAAGAATACTGTATGGATCGTCAGTAATGAACATAACAGAAAATGAAATAAGAAGACTACAATAAATTGAAAATTGAGTTGGCAGAAAAATTAGATTACTAGGATAGCCAGGCGAAGACTAGGGTTTGTGAAAGGGATAGAAGAGCTGATAAATGATTTGTTGAAGAAAAATCTGGAAGAAATTAACGTGAATGTAAGTAACATATGGATGAAAGAGAGTAGGAAATAGATGAAAGATGTGGATATGAACCATAGAACCTTTAGGAGAATGGGAAGGGATGAGCTCAAGACCAAGATTAGAGAAGTAGATGTAATAACAAAATAGAAGGGAGAGAAAAAAGAAAAAAGTAGTTTAAAAATATATGCACAAGAAAGATGTAAAATAGGAGAAAAATATTTATGACAATAAACCAGATTTAGTTAACATGTATAGAGCTAGGGCCAAGTGCTTGATACTAAATAATGGGAAAGATGTGAATTAGGAGGAAGGATAGAATGTAAGCTGTGTGGAGCAGAGACAAAATACCTCGAGACAAGAGAAGAAAAATAAAAGAATTTCAACAACCATACGAAGAGTAAAAAAAAAAAGATAATAAGAAGTTTTTATTTAATGATGAAGGAGTGGAAAACGAAAAGAATAGGCTACATATATCAGATGTGGAAAAAAGGAAATAAAAGAACTTGAATAAAAAATAAAACTAATGAGGTGCCGATGCAAAGGCGAATCCCTCTTACAGCAACTGACCTGAACTGATTGTTTGGCCTTTGGAAGTTGCAACTTGGTTGGGTCGTCTCAAACAGAATGTCAGAGAGGTCATATTGTTAGCTAAATCCGTGTTAATTTTCTTTAAAGTGTTTATTGTGTATCTTAAAATTGGTCCATTTTCCCTTAGTAATCTAATGTGGATAACAAAATTTGACGTATTCAATTCTTCGAAGTATTCACCAAGGTATGTATAGGCCTATGTTTGTCAGACTGCTAGATCACATTTGATTTGTTGTCTACCGTTCTATCTATATGTCAAAGCACTTCCCCCAATTTTGGGGAGTAGCTGATATCAAACAAATAAAAAAGGGGGACCCTTCCTCTCTACGCTCCTCCCAGCCTGATGAGGGGCTCAACCGAGTATGGTTGGTACTGCTAGGAGGCCACAGTCCACCCTCCCCCGTTAGCCAACAGCAGATGGGTAGTATTTTACTGTATCACAGGGCAATGTAACCTAGGAAAAAAACTACTTTTTCCTATAGAAAAAATTCCGCTCTCCGAAAATGACACTCGTTCCCGTCGCAAATGAATAGTTTCAGAAATATATGTATATCTATATCCGGTTTCATTGTATATTATTACATACTAATGTAACCTAGGGAAAATCTACTGTTTCTAATAGAAAAAATTACGCTCTCTTCGAAAATGACACTCGTTCCCGTCGCAAATTAATAGTTTCAGAAATAAATATACATCTATATCCTCCAATAATGGGGGACCCCCAGTGGGAACTCGGGGTTTTGGGTGGGGAAAACATACTTGGGAATCGATATATAAACGTAAAACAAGCCTTTTCTTCTCTATACATTACCTTCTTGAAATTATAATAACTGGAGGAGAATACAAAACAGTATATCTGGATAAACTTTGGAGGCGCCGTTACAAAGATTGTGTCATGAAAAAATACAGTAACCAGTGCTGCCAACGTCCGATGTAGATCAAATGTTATTTTGTGACCTGTCATACTATTAGGCTAGGTTAGGTGGGTTTGTTAGGTTCTGTGCCCTTTTTGTACATTTTATATATTGAGTAAAACTTATATGGAGAAATTATTTAAATTATGGAAATATCTATCATTACTATCTCTAGTAATGTCAACGTGCCGTTGGTAACTCTGTGTACCATACGTCAACGTTGGTAACACTGTGTATATTGGTAACGTTGCTAATGTTATCGTTCGTTCGTAAGAGAAGTGACACCGTGCATCTTAAAGTTATCCGAATTGGTTGATCTGTTTGTTTCCCATTGAAATGAACATCAAATTCGCTTAATTCACGTTATTTACTATAGGAAAACAATTATACAGTATTTCGTTTCCCCAGTATGTTTTCCCCACCCAAAACCCCGAGTTCCCACTGGGGGTCCCCCATTATCGTAGGATATAGATGTATATATATTTCTGAAACTATTCATTTGCGACGGAAACGAGTGTCATTTTTGAAGAGATCGTAATTTTTTCTGTAAGAAACAGTAGTTTTTTTCCTAGGTTACATTAGCATGGAATAATATACAAAATTACCCTATATCCTATGATAATGGGGGACCCCCGATGGGAACTCGTGGTTTTGGGTGGTGAAAACATACTGGGGAAACAATATATAATGGTGAAACAAATCTTTTCTTCTCTATACATTACCTTCTTGGATGTATAATGAACGGAGGAAAAGACAAAACAGTATAACTGAATAAACTTTGGAGGCGCCGTTGCAAAGGCTATGACTCATGAAAAAATACGGTAACCAGAGCTGCCAACGTGTGATATAGAGCTGCGGCAATGTTAGCGTAACATGCTAACACTAGCAGTGTTTTCATTTATTTTTTGTCATTCTACTTGTCGATTGTAGTCGCTCCCGTTCGTTCGTTTGTACATAGTAGGTTTCGACCTTCTGCGCAAAAACCCGCACATAGGCTCGTCCTCCTCCACCAATAGGATTTCTCCTTCCCTAACCGTGAAATGTAACTATTTGACTTCACTCACATTATTCATGTATATTACTTGATCCAGTACAACTATACCATTCCTTTTATGTAATACCCTCGTATACATATTACGTTTGACCCAAGAATTACTTGTTTTATTATCCGATATCTTATAAAATCACCTCATTTTATATTTCAATTAAATATTATTTATCATTCATTCCATTTTATCTTGCTATATTACTTTTATACATTTTGTTAGTACATTATCACGTCCAGATTTCACATAAATACTTGCTCTGGACAAGTTTCCCATTCTGGTTCATTCATGTTTACTCTCTAGACTCCGTTACTTTTCCGTTAACCAATCACGAACACATACGTATGGAAAGTTTGCACAAGGGGGGGAGGTAATATTTCCCAACCTCCACCTTCCAACAAACCCTTTTCCGTGGAAACCTTTGTCCAAGCCAGGTCTTTGTTAGTTCAAGTGACGTCTTTTTGCATATTTTACGATGGAAGTTTTAGAAACTTGTAACGACTGCAGTAATCCATACTTGAAAGTATTTTGGTGAATTCCAGTGTTGATAATTTTCTTAAATCTCGTAATGTAATTGCCCAACGTTTACAGTGTTCCTAGTGCAGTACTAAACTAAGAAAAAGAAGACGCCATAGTCTCACAGTCACAACACCTCGGTGACCCACAAGTTTCGTCGTCGCGGTCATAAAAGTGAGTCATTAATTTCTTTAATTTTAATGTGTTAGTTTTACTATTTTGTTAGCGTGCGCAGCTCAACATTACTGCTTGTCAGTACATACGAGATTGATGTTTTATTTTCATGCGAGCGCAAGCGAGCTAATGGCGGAACAAGAACCATTATATATAGTGTTTCTAATGTTATGAACTTCTAGGTTAGGTTAGGTGGGTTTGTTAGGTTCTGTACCCATTTTGTACCTTTTTATATATTGTGTAAAGGGTATATGGAGAAATGCTTTGAAATACACATGCTAATATTACCGTAGCATTGCTATCATCGTAACGTTGCTAATGTTAGCGTTCGCAGTACATAGGTGAGTGAAGTGACACAGGATTTGAACAAGTCATTATGTTTAAACATTTTAACAGAATATATATAATAAAAGACATTAAGTTTAAACATTTTAACAGAATATATATAACAAAAGACATTATGTTTAAACATTTTAACAGAAAATATATGTCTTCCTGTAGGAAATAATGGGATTTACTGTAACCGGTTTTCACCTTCATTTCATCCTTAATAACAGCAACCAGTTTCTGTACTTAAAGTTAGTTGAAATAGTTGTTCTGTTTTTTTGTTTTTGAAATGAAGGTCAAATTCGGTAAAATCATGTTATTTACTACAGGAAAACATATATTTTCTGGGTCTGTAATACAGTAAAACTTTACCCACAGGTGAAGTTTCCTAACACTGATTCCCCTACTGCTGCTACCTCCGTGGTCATCCAAAGCGACCGGAAGGCGCAGCAGGTCCTACTGGAACTGTGTCACAATTGCTCGCCGTTCATTCGTATTTCTATCACGCTCTCTTGTCTCTCTCACATCTATCCTCCTATCACCCAGAACTTTCTTCACTCCTTCCATCTTCCCAAACCTTGGCCTTCCTCTTGTACTTCTCACATCAACTCTTGCATTCATCGCCTTCTTTAGCAGACAGCCATTTTCCATTCTCTCAATATGGCCAAACCACCTCTACACATTCATATCCACTCTAGCTGCTAAATCAATTCTTTCACCCATTCTCACCCTCACTACTTCATTCCTAACCCTATCTACTCGAGGTATACCAGCCATACTTCTCAGACACTTCATCTCAAACACATTCAATTTCTGTCTCTCTGTCACTTTCATTCCCCACAACTCCGATCCATACATCACGGTTGGTACAATCACTTTCTCATACAGAACTCTCTTTACATTCATGCCTAACCCTCTATTCTTTACCACTCCTTTCACTGCCCCCAACACTTTGCATCCTTGATTCACTCTCGGACCTACATCTGCTTCCACTCCACCATTTGCTGCAACAACAGACCCCAAGTACTTAAACTGATCTACTTCCTTAAGTAACTCCATTCAACATGACATTCGATCTCGCACCACCATCCCTTCTCGTACATCTCATAACGTTACTCTTACCCACATCAACTCTCAACTTCCTTCTCTCACATACCTTTCCAAATTCTGTCACTAATTGGTCAAGCTTCTCTTCCGAGTCTGCAACCAATACAGTATCATCCGCAAACGAACAACTGATTTACCTCCCATTCATGATCATTCTTGTTATCAGTTTCATGCACTTGAGCATTCACCTCTCTCACCACTCCTTCAACATACAAGTTAAACAACCATGGCAACATTACCCATCCCTTTCTCAGCCCCACTCTCACTGAAAACCAATCGTTCACTTCATTTCCTATCCTAACACACGCTTTACTACTTTTGTAGAAACTTTTCACTGCTTGCAATAACCTTCCACCAATTCTATATAACCTCATCACATTCCCTATTGCTTCCCTATCAACTCTATCATACACTTTCTCCAGATCCATTGACGCAACATAGCCTACCTCTCCGTACCTTTTGCTAAATATTTCTCACATATTTGCTTAACTTTAAAAATCTGATTCATACATCCCCTACCTCTTCTAAAACCACTTTGTACTTCTAAGATTTCATTCTCTGTTTAATCCTTAATCCTATTAATCAGAACTCTACCATACATTTGCCAATCACACTCAACAAACTAATACCCCTTGAATTACAACACTCATGCACATCTCCCTTATCCTTATATATTGGCACAATACATGCACAAACCCAATCTCCTGGTACCATTGACAACTTAAAACACTTATTAAATAATCTCACCAACCATTCAAGTACAGTTACACCCCCTTCCTTTAAAATATCAGTTTTCATCCCATCCATACCAGGTGATTTTCCTACTCTCGTTTCATCTAGTGATCTCCTCACTTCCTCCCTTGTAATCTCTCTCTCATTCTCATCTCCCATCACTGGCACCTCAACACCTGCAACAGCAATTATATCTGCCTCCCTATTATTCTCAACATTCTGTAAACTTTCAAAATATTCTGCCCACCTTTTCCTTGCCTCCTCTCTTTTTAACAACCCTCCATTTCCATCTTTCACTGTTGTTACAATATTTAATTCATCCATACATTATATCGCCGTTATTATTATAAAAAGAATAGGGAAAAAGCTTTACTATTAAAGGATTGAAAAACTTTCGTTTTCTTCGATAATGACCTTTATTTCCTTTACTAATATATAGTTAATAAGATATACCCTAATATATCCTACGGTAATGGGGGCCACCAGTGGGAACCAGGCGAATTGATAAATAATGGTTAAAATAACCTTATCTCCTCTCTACATTATTCTTTGGGACGCATAATATATCCAAAAAAATTACACTAGATGTTGGCATCGTATTCCCCTGAAATATTTGTTTCACTTTTGTTTACATCTAGGTCTTTGACCTGGGAGGAGGTCCGGTGGTCCTTCCTCACAGTTACGTCTGTGACCTGGGAACTACTAGGTTAGGTTAGGTGGGTTTGTTAGGTTCCGTGACCTTTTACGAATCTTGAAAGTTTTAATTAATCACATTGTTTTCCTTTTTTCGCCCACTTGAAGTCCCATGTTCCCACCTCGGCCATCGGGAAGGGTGGTGGATAAAAAGGAGATCGGTTTATTTGCATTGGAAATAAAGTTCAGATTTGTTAAAAGCCCAATATTTACTGTAGGGAAAGTTGTATTTCCTAATGGAAATGTAGTTCCATGTTGTTTTATAATTTTACCTAAAAACAACAAATGCAGCTGTTTCTAGTTCATTGCAGAAGAAAAGCCTCAAACATGTTCTCATTCATCTCCATTGTTAGGTCAGTTTTCATCACAACACTTGGAACTGTGGATGAGTGATGGTGGGTGACTTTAGATTGATCTCTCACAGCAAACTAAGCTTGTATGGATGGCCCAGAATAATACAGCATTTCTGATTATAGCAATACACAAACTCTTTCACTACATTAAGGTATCCCCACTCAGAAATTATATATAGATATATACTGTGTATATATATATATATATATATATATATATATATATATATATATATATATATATATATATATATATATATATATATATACAGTATATATATATATATATATATATATATATATATATATTTATTTATTACAGTTTCAGCCATATTACACTATATTTCTTTTCTTGTTATATATTTTTAAGATGATTCATGCGAAAAAGTTACTTGAATCTTCCGCAAGTTAAGCTTAGGTTACGGAAATATTGTCTGATGAATGTTGTTAGTTATTGTTATCACAATGATGTGTTTATGCTGCCATGTTAGTTTTTCTCCCGAGGGTATTTTATTTTTTGTCAATGCATCGTGGGTAAAAATACCTGATCGTCCTTTGTTTTTGGTCATCAGTTATTGGTATTGTAGAAAAGGCTGAAACGTGAATGGTTTCTTTGTTTCAAAACTATCCAATTATGTGCACTTATGAATTTATACATACATCCTTTTACAGAAGTTCTTGTCAGTTGACTGCCATAGATTACGTTGTTCGAACGTGCACTATTTGTTGCTTCGCATATTTTGAGGTTAATGGATGAATTTTCGATAATACAGTATGTATTTTTCTCTAGCTGAAATAGGCCTAGTGTGTTTTAAATAATTTTGTTCTCTATTTTTGCTGTAAAAATCAGATTTAGGCCCCCTTTATAACTACTGTACAATATTAGGGTCCCACAGCGGAAATCAGGTTGTTTGAGTGCGAGAATACAGAAAACGCATAAAATTACATTAGCCTTCTAACGAAAACACACCCATCTAATCTAAAGTAACCTGGTAGAAGATGTAATTTTAATAGTGAAGCTATCTAACCTAAACACACCCACCTATCATAACCTAGGAGGTGACATGTAAAATAACAGAAGCTGTTTAACCTAATTACAAACAACTATCCTAACCCAGAAGAAAATGTGTAGAATGAATGAAGCTGTCTAACCTAACCACACAAACCTAACTTTACATAGGAGAAAACATATAAAATAAGATTAGCTGTTTAACATAAACACATCCACGTAACATAACCAGGAGAAAACGTGTAAGATAATAGAAACTGTCTAACCTAACCACACAAACCTAACTTTACATAGGAGAAAACTTATAAAATAAGATTAGCTGTTTAACATAAACACTTCCACCTAACATAGCATAGGAGAACAACGTGTAAGATAATAGAAGCTGTCTAACCTAAACACACCCACCTAACGTAATCTGGAAGAAAATATGTAAAATAAAAGAAGCTAACATATACTGTACACACACACCTAGCTTAACCCTGGATAGGTACGGTCCTCGGACACCCCTTTAAGGGTATACTCGGACGCGAACGACCCCGACGCCAAAAAAAATTCTTGAAAAATCAGTTTTTGCAGTAACCTCCTTTTTTCTTTTGCCAAAAAAAACTTCAATGAATGCTTAAAACAACTGTATAGATAAATACTACTCATCTGCAGAAAAACTATTTATTATAAATATTTTAAAAAATTAAGTAGAAAAAAAAAAAGACCTGACATAAAAATTCATAAAAAAAAAGTTTATACATATATACACAAATCCTTTTAGGAATTGATTCTTGAATGTTTAGGACACATCTTGATGTATTTTGGATGAAGTCAGACCCATGGAGGTGAAGATCTGAAATGAGAAAAAAAGGGTAACTTTTTTTGGCCAAAAAAATTTGTCCAAATTTCATGAATTTTTTTGGGTACCCAAATGAAATAGGAAGTGGCTAATTTTTTTAGGGAATAAACATATGTTATCCTAAAATAGAAATATGTAAAAAAATCTTCATTATTTTGTAAATTACATTTATATCAGGGGCCATATCTAAAGGTAATTTTTTGAGTACTTAGAAATTCCGTAAAAAAATACATATATTTAATATATAATATGATATTTATGCAGGTAAAAATATACCAAAATATCACAAATTCTATAGGGAACAAGAATATATATAGATAGGGCAGCTTACGCTTCGGATATGTCCACAAAATGGCCGCCAACCACACTGACTCAGACTCCCTAATCTGCCACTTGAAATGTAGGAAGGGTATGTCAATTTCAAGGTGTTATTTACTAATCTAATTATTATTGGATATGCATAAAAATTGTATGGTGGGTTGCTGGATAATTGTCGATTATTTTACGAATATAAAATTAAAATTCTGACCCAAAAAAGTTTTTTGAAGGGAAATAAAATCGAAAAAAAAAATGTAAAACAATATTTTAGCTAAAAAAATTTGATGATATTCAATAAAAAAAAAAGTAAACAAAATTTTCCGACAAATAAACATCTAGAGGAATCATTACTCTGTGATAGTTCCTTAGTACGTAGTAATTTTGAAAGAATTGGGAAAAAACGAAAAAATGGCAATCACCGGAAAATCGAACACATACCTATATATACGCCATATCTGGCTAAAAAAAAGATAGGCATGGGTAGCCAGATCATCTAGAAACACTTTCCAACACTATAAAAATATAAGTTTTGCGACACTACTTGCCAATTCCTTACGGTAACATGACTAAGCAAAAAAATGCAAAACAAATAAAAACGGGCACTCGAGGAAAAATGGCTAACATTCTAATATACGGCATTTCAGAAAAAAAAAATTCAGCCACGTGCTAGTCAAACCATCAACGCACATTTTCCGACAAATAAACATCTAAATGAATAATTACTCTGTGATAGTTCCTTAGTACGTAGTAATTTTGAAAGAAATGGGAAAAAACGAAAAAATGGCAATCACAGGAAAATCGAACACATACCTATATATACGCCATATCTGGCTAAAAAAAGAAGATAGGCATGGGTAGCCAGATCATCTAGAAACACTTTCCAACACTATAAAATTATAAGTTTTGCGACACTACTTGCCAATTCCTTACGGTAACATGACTAAGCAAAAAAATGCAAAACAAATAAAAAGGGGCACTCGTGGAAAAATGGCCATTCTAATATACGGCATTTCAGAAAAAAAAAATTTCAGCCACGTGCTAGGCAAACCATCAAGGCACATTTTCCGACAAATAAACATATAAATGAAATATTACTCTGTGATAGTTCCTTAGTACGTAGTAATTTTGAAAGAAATGGGAAAAAACGAAAAAATGGCAATCACAGGAAAATCGAACACATACTTATATATACGCCATATCTGGCTAAAAAAAAAATAGGCATGGGTAGCCAGATCATCTAAAAACACTTTCCAACACTATAAAAATATAAGTTTTGCGACACTACTTGCCAATTCCTTACGGTAACATGACTAAGCAAAAAAATGCAAAACAAATAATAAGGGGCACTCGCGGAAAAATACCCAACATTCTAATATACGGCATCTCAGATAAAAAAAAAGACATGCACGTGTTAGCCCAACCATCAAGGCACACTTTCTAACACATAAACATGAAAAAAAAATCAATAATATACGGCAATTCCTTACTACGTAGTAAATTTTTACAAATATTGAAAAAAAACAGAAATTGGCAACCGCAGTTAAATACCCAATATACCAATAACTACGTCGTATCTGACAAAAACAAAATCACGCATGGGTAGCCAGATCATCTAGACACACTTTCCAACACTAAAAAAGCAAAAGTTTTACGACACTATTTCGCAATATCTTACGGAAAAATGACTTGGCAAAAAAATGAAAAAAAAGGAAAAAGGGACACTCGCGGTAAAATGCCCGACATTCTAATATACGACATCTCAGATAAAAAAAAAGACATGCACGTGTTAGCCCAACCATCAAGGCACACTTTCTAACACATAAACATGAAAAAAAAATGAATAATATACGGCAATTCCTTACTACGTAGTAATTTTTACAAATATTGAAAAAAAAACAGAAATTGGTAACCGCAGTTAAATACCCAATATACCAATAACTACGTCGTATCTGACAAAAACAAAGTCATGCATGGGTAGCCAGATCATCTAGACACACTTTCCAACACTAAACAAGCAAAAGTTTTACGACACTATTTGGCAATATCTTACGGAAAAATGACTTGGCAAAAAAATGAAAAAAAATGAAAAAGGGGCACTCGCGGTAAAATGGTCCTCGTGGTGATGAACGACATTTTAACTAAAAAAAAAAACATGCACATGGTAGCCAAACAATCCACCAAGACTTTCCACAACTGATAACCTATACAAGTTGCACCATTCTACGACAATTTCATAATACGTAATAACTTTGATAATTATGCAAACTACCTCAGAAGGGTAAACTCGGACGCGAACGACCCCGACGCGTCTCAGAAATCGGGGAAGGAGTACAGCTACAGCAATGCACATCTGGACACTACTAGAGCGTGTAGGGGAGACACCTCCTGCAGGTCGATCACCCACAAATTCAGTCACGGGGGTGAGTCACGTGAGAAAAACCTGTTTTTTTTTGACGCTCGGGGTCGCAAACGACCCACCGTACCTATCCAGGGTTAACATAGGAGGAAACTTATAAAATTAGATTAGCTGTCTAACATAAAGACACCCACCTTACCTAATCTAGCAGAAAATGTGTAAAATAAAAGAAGCAAACATATACTGTACACACACCTAACTTAACATAGGAGAAAACGTATACTGTAAACTAAGATTAGCTCTGTAACGTAAACACGCCCACCTAACATAATCTAAGAGAACATATACAAAATAAGATTAGCTGTCTAACCTAAACATATCCACCTAACATAACCTAGGAGAAAACATGTAAGATAACAGAAGTTGGCTAACCGAAACACACATACCTAACCTAACATAGGAGAAAACATGTAAGATAACAGAAGCTGGCTAACCTACACATACACCTAACCTAACATAGGAGAAAACATATGAAATGAAATTAGTCATTTAACCATAACACACCCACCTAACCTAACCTTATAAAAAATATATGATATATAAGAAGCTGTTTAACCTAAACACACCCAACTAACCTAACCTAGGAGAAAATGTATAAAAAAGATTAGCTGTCTAACTTGAACATACCCAACTAACATAACCTAGGAGAAAAAGTATATCATAAGGGAAACTAACCTAACCTAAGGGTTGAGCCTATTTAATTAGCCCCCCCACCTCTCCCTTTACCTTAGTTAGGTCGATGGAAAACTCTTCTACAAAGTTACTGCATGTCTAAACAGCAGAACCCATGGCAATCAACTGACATGCACTTTAGTAGAAGGAAGTTTGAATTAAAAAATCACACTCTAATATCTTGAAGCAAAGCAACGAATCACGCTTCAGCATTTTTACAGTGCACATTATTCTTAACTAAAAACAATGGATGATAAGGCATTTTTCACTCTCAATGCATTGACAAAAAACAAAAAACCATTGAAGAGAAAAACTAACCTTTCTGAATGAAGACATCCCTGGGATAACAATAAGAAACAGTATTTAGCGCCAAATATTTGCGTAATCTTTAACTTGCGGATGATTTGAGTAACTTTTTCGTGTGAATCATCAAAAAGATGTGTAAGTAGAAAAAATAGATATCTGAATTTAGCAGTATCTGTAATAATACTGTATTCAGGTTAGGCAACTAATCATATTTTACACATTTTCTTGTAGGTTAGGTTAGGAGGGTGTATGTAGGGTTTACAACCTCTCTTATTCTATACATATTCTAGGGTAGGTGAGATGGGTGTGTTATAGCTAGACATCTCTTATTTTACCTATTTGCCCATCAGAGTTTAGCTGAAACTGTAGCTTTACCCTTAAACAGACCACCTGACCTAACATAGGAAAAAAGTTATAAAAAAGATTAACTTTATAACCTAAATTCACCTACCAAACCTAACCAAGTAGAAAAAGTGTAACGTTAGAGAAACTGTACATCCTTAACCCACCCAGCTAACCTAATTTAGGAGAAAAAAGTATAAAAGTATAACGTAAGAGAAAGTGCTTAACCTAAATACAACCACCAACCCTAATTTAGGAGAAAAAGTATACTGTAATGTAAGAGAAATTGTCTAGCCTAAACACACCCACATAACCTAACCTAGGGGTTAGGTGTACTTAGCCCCCTTGTCCCCTTCTCCCCATCTGAACAGAATCCATGGCAGTCAACTGATGAACACTTTTTTTAGAAGGACAGGTGAATTCTAAAATCGGAGTTATTTTGATAATTTTGAAACAAAGTAATCAATCATTTTTCAGCTTTTTTACTCTACCCATAATTCATAACCATAATCAAATGATGATCAGGAAATTATACTCACAATGCATTGAGAAAAACTAAAATACAATAGCGAGAAGAACACGTATACATCCTTCGGATAACAATAAGAAACAATATTCGGTATTATTATAGTTTCGGCCGAATTCAGATACATATCTTTTTACTTTTGTTTTTAAGATGTTTCATATAAAAAAGTCACTTGAATATTCCCCAAATTAAGGGTTATGGAAATATTTGGCTACAGATATTGTTCTTTATTTTCAACCCTTGGATTTGTTTATGCTGCCATTTTTAGTATTTCTCAGGAAGGTATTTAATTTTTTCCCTATGCATTGTGGGTAAAAATTTCTGATCCTCTTTTGTTTATGGCTATGAATTATGGGCACAGAAAATATGTTGGAAAATGACTGGTTGCTTTGTTTCAAGATTATCCACTTGAGATTTTGTAAAAAAATGCTTATCAGTTGACTGTATGGATTCAGTTGTTAAGACGTGCAGTAGCTTTGTAGTGGAGTTTTCCACCCTCCTAATATAAGTGAGATAGAAATTAGGAACCAAGTAAGTTAGGGTAGGTGGATGTGTTTAGGTTAGACAGTTTCTCTTATTATTTGTAACTGTGAGAAACTAATTGTATCCTTAAACAGACCACCTGACCTAACATAGGAAAAAACTTATATAAAAGATTAACTGTATAACCTAAATTCACCTACCAAACCTAACCAAGGAGAAAAAGTGTAACTTAAGAGAAACTGTATAACATTAACCCACTCAGCTAACCTAATTTAGGAGAAAAAAGTATAACGTAAGAGAAAGTGCTTAACCTAAATACAACCACCAACCCTAATTTAGGAGAAAAAGTATAACATAAGAGAAATTGTCTAGCCTAAACACACCCACATAACCTAACCTAGGGGTTAGGTGTACTTAGCCCCCTTGTCCCCTTCTCCCCATCTGAACAGAATCCGTGGCAGTCAACTGATGAACACTTTTTTAGAAGGACAGGTGAATTCTAAAATCAGAGTTATTTTGGTAATTTTGAAACAAAGTAATCAATCATTTTTCAGCATTTTTACTCTACCCATAATTCATAACCATAATCAAATGATGATCAGGAAATTATACTCACAATGCAATGACAAAAACTAAAATACTATAGCGATAAGAACACGTATACATCCTTTGGATAACAATAAGGAACAATATTCGGTATTACTATTATAGTTTCGGCCGAATTCAGATACATATCTTTTTACTTTTATTTTTTGGATGTTTCATATAAAAGAGTCACTTGAATATTCCGCAAATTAAGGGTTACGGAAGTATTTGGCTACAGATATTGTTCTTTATTTTCAACCCTTGGATTTGTTTATGCTGCCATTTTAGTATTTCTCAGGAAGGTATTTAAATTTCTTCCCTATGCATTGTGGATAAAAATTTCTGATCCTCCTTTGTTTATGGTTATGAATTATGGGCACGGTAAATATGTTGGAAAATGACTGGTTGCTTTGTTTCAAGATTATCCACTTGAGATTTTGTAACTCATTCGTCCAAAAAAATGCATATCAGTTGACTGCATGGATTCTGTTGTTAGGACGTGCAGTAGCTTTGTAGAGGAGTTTTCCACCCTCCTAATAAAAGTGAGATAGAAATTAGGGACCAAGTAAGTTAGGGTAGGTGGATGTGTTTAGGTTAGACAGTTTCTCTTATTATTTGTAACTGTGAGAAACTAATTGTATCCTGATTGTCTGAATGCCAAACGTCCGACTCTGACCCAAAGACTGACCCTTAGACACCGTCAGACAAGGTTGGCATTTGGTCATGCATATGTGGACTGGAATATTGAGGCCTGGTCGTGTGTTCTCTTCTCTGATGAGTGCAGATTTTGTGTTTCCATGGATGACAGACGTCATCCATGCGCAGTGTGCCATTGTTGAGTACGATTATTTTGGCGGTCTCCTTGTTATGGTGTGGGCAGGGATCAGTGTTGGGTATTGAACGGACTTTCATGTGTTCCAGCAGGGGACGATTAATGCCCAGATTCAGGATGACATTATCCCCCCATTGTTCGTAGCTATGATTGTTCTGTGGGCCCTAATTTTTTGTTAATGAACGACAATGCCCATTCGAGCAAGGTTGGTGCATAAGTGTCTGGACATAGAGGGAATCCGTAGTATGAACTGGCAAGCCTCTTCACTGGATCTCATTGCAATTGAACACCTTTGGAACCAGCTTGGAGAAATACCATCTACGATTCTAGTAACTTTGAAATCTGCGAGAGTTTCTAATAAAGTACGTAGTATGAATTTTGCAATTTGTACTATCAGTTTTGGCATCTACTGTACATCATTCTACTTTATCATTCACTACTAAATTTAGTGTAACTGCAGGGTTTTCCTCTGTTGCACTTGTGTGCTAAATGGTCTCACAGGCCCCATATCTAAGTTATACAGCCTAAAATCATAAATCCAGTCTAATTCAAAACTCTCTACCGTGAGGAATGAGAGAATCTGAATGATGCAATCCAAGGAGAACATGGGAGGAGATGGATATGAATATTGACCTCTCTAGAATTATAACCTAATTGATAGGAATATCGATTATAATGTTATCACTGCTAAGTATAGAGAAAATTTTCTAGATTATTTTGGTTCTGCAAACCATGATGTGATCGGCTATGTAGTCTTATATTGATATATCAAACTTAATTCTTAACAATAAAGTAACGTATCTGTTGTTTGAATAGTAGTTTTTGTTTGCTAAGGATCATTGTTATTAGTGAATACTTGAAGGTCTTGGCTAATATTTTTCTTTCTGTAGTTAATATTGTTTTATTCTATTTACAGATTCACTCTCTTCATAAAGGTAGGATCACCATGATGCACCTGAGCCTGTAATTTTAGATTTTTTCTTGCTAATTGAATATTAATGTTATGTCTTTGTTCAATGTCAGCCTTATACATGATAATTCTGATTACAATATGGTATTTAAGTGTCATGTTCAGAATTTGGTAGGCGTCAATGACCTTCGATGTCAGAATGCCAGAGAATTTTAAATCACTCAGTCATAGTTTTGTACCATAGATGTAAATCTTACTGAAAATTTACATATGCACAATAAGCGAAAATGTTATTTTAGTGATTTGGGATCTATTACCACTGAAGGAGATGGTATCCTTTGGTGATCTTGGAATGTTGTAACATCCACTGAGATCTATGAAAGGATGTCTTTTTCTTTTATTTTGCGATGTGTACGTCTTTTTTTAACATGTAAAAATGCGTATTTTTTCTCAGGTAATATTTAAGGTATTATTGAATATTTGTTCGAATACGATTGTTCTATTTGTATTGAAATCTTATTTTCTTATTTTTTTTTTGTGACATTATGTATTATTTACATGCAAAATTATGATTTGTATTATGCTGTATTGTTCCATTGTTTATACTATTTCTCAATGAAATATTTTATGTCAGAAATGTGATTATATAATTGTGTAGAAAGTAAGATGCATGGTAGTTTGGGCTCAGTGTGCATTATGCTACTTTGAAGGCTTCTCTTGAATAAGAAATGGCTATTCTGTCGAGTATTTTAATTTGCTTCTGTGTTTTAAACTAGAAAAGCTTTGTGTCAGAAAAGAAATCTGAGGATTTGACCAGAAGTTCACACATTACAGCGTTAAATGAAACTTGCTTTGCTTATTACCATAATTATAATGTATAAATCTTATTTCAAAACATCATGAACATTCATTTCACAGAGGAAGAGAATAATGGAGGTAGTTGCCTTTTGGGTAGGTGATGTTCTCTTCTTCCTATCTTCGATCTTTGCTGCACGCGAAGGTGTTGTCGCTTTTAGAATTGGTTGCTTAAGCTTTCCTTATTCCCAGTCGACCGCTTGCATTAATCCCTGCTGCTTTCTTTGCGCGCTGTCTGTGTTCCTTAAAGTTGATTCTTGTTCCTCTGTGAAAAGATTTGTGATCTCTAACATCTTTGAAAATTGCTGTTTACCAAAATGTTTCCCATCTAAATTTTTGTTATCATTTTACTTATCAATTAAAGCCTTCACTGTTGCATCCATGGTGCAAGACTCTCGGCGGATGGCTGCAGATGGTGAGTGTTTTATATTTTTCTTTTTAGTGTTTTGAATTCTTTATTTACATAATCTTAATTTGTAATTCCCTTTCAGATGTTTTAGGATTCAGAATATTTGCTTCGATATCCGTGTCATCTGTTGGTTTGGTCTTTTGTAAGCTTTCGAATTGCAGTCTTCTTGTGCCCCTCACTTTGTCATTAATATTTTCCAAAAGTCTCAAAATTAATAATAACGTCTGCTTTAATTCTGATTATATAAGCTATCAAATATGGCGCTAGTAAGAATATAAACAGCAAATACGTGTGTTGTAGTTTATTTACGCAAGAGTGAAATTATTACCTTCTTATGTGACATATTAGAATCAGTCAAAATACTGAAGAAAATACCCTAAAACAAATCAGCGCTTTTGGCCTAGGAATATGGGTGGGATGGAATGGTGGAGTTAGATAAGGGAGCCGCTATATAATTTTTGCTGTGTCTTAAAGCTTTTGATATTGACATAACCAGGTGATTAGAATCCTCCTCTGCTGCTAGTGTTGTGCGACACGTCGGTTGAATCAAGTTATTTAGTGATTGGGTTTTGTTAGGCCGGTCAGAAATTATAAATAGGTTAGAATACTTAGGTTATGCAGATCAAACCTTGTACTATGGTATTTAGGTTATGTATGTCAGGTTAAGTAGCTCTGGCCATTAAGCTTAGTTTGTTGTAGGGACTTTGATGGCGTAAAAGGACTGACTGATTGCTCCATAGCAAGAGATCGATCGAGTGTCCATTTCTCGCCTTCTGATTTCGGTAAGTCAAGCTTTCATTATGTTTCAGACATTCCGTTTAACAGTAAGTTAAGGAAAACTGTTTTAGAAAGCTCATTAATAAATGAACCATTTTCAAATGCCATATTTTTTTCACTTTGTAATTTGAACAGTAAAAGTGTGATGGTAAATATAAAAGCAATGACATGGATTTCTTTATTCTATATCAATGATAACGCATTACGGACACCTTTTCCTTTGCTTGATGGTAGTACGGATTGACTGTTTGTAATTGATAAAGACAAGTAAAGTAGTTTAAAGTTTTTTTATTTAAATACAGTCTATTATATATATTTGAATAATAAAGTTTAATAATGATAATTTAAAGATTTAGATGGTTTAATTTTGATAAGTACAGCTACATAATTTTTTCCCAATAATTTTATATGAATTTACAGTATCTTAATACTTTCTTGATTTGAATTGTAAGTAGCGATTTTTTTCGCTAATGAAACCAGACCTCTTAAGGCTACATCAGCACCCTTTCTTGCAGGCTAGGCGTGATTTGGGTATCTTGAAAATTGTCTCTGGCAGAAGCCAACACCAAAATAACCAGGAACATTTTATTCAAAGGAAATATCATGTAAGTTTTTTATTTGATATTAGGTGTTTTTCATTTGGTTACAATAAGGTAAGGCTATATGCTTGTATTTTTTTTCTATGCCTTTGTCCGTATATGTTACTTTTATGCTAACTAGTCCATTTATCAGCGAATTCCATTGAATACCCACTAGGTATGATACTTTTAAACTGTCTATCCGTGTCTATTCATGTTAGCATAAATGTTAAATGAATCACAGAAAATTTTCTTCATAGTAAGTCTTATGATTCTTATTAACTACAGTAATACCTTGACATACTGGTGCCTCAACATGTGAGCATTCAAAGATACAAGCAATATGACATACGAGCTCTGTCCTGGAATGCATTATGCTCGTATGTCGAGGTATTACTGTTATCGTGTTAACAACCTCTTGAATCCCAATAACGTGTTTCCTCATCATTTGCAGCCGGATTAATGTGATCCTGGTAATGCTTACACACATACTTTACTATAAAAGAAATTTGTAGTGTAGTTGTAGTTTATTTACGCAAGAGTGAAATAATTAGCATCTTATTTGACACACTAGATTCAGTCAAAATATTGAAGAAAATATCTGTAAACAAATCAGCGCTTTTGGCCTAGGAATGTCGGTGGGAAGGAATGGTGGGGCTAGATAAATGAGCTGCTATATAATCTTTGCTGTGTCTTAAAGCTTTTGATACTGACATAACCAGGCGATTAGAATCATCCTCTGGTGCTAGTGTTGTGTGACATGTTGGTTGAATCAAGTTATTTAGCGATTGGGCTTTGTTAGGCTTTGATGGCATTAGAGGACTGACTGACTGCTCCATTGCAAGAGATCGATTGAGCGTCCACTTCTCGTCTTCTGTTTTTGGTAAGTCAAGTTTTTTTTATTACGTTTTAGACATTCTGTTTTACAAGAAGCTAAGGAAAACTGTTTGAGGAAGCCCATTGATAAATGAACTACATTCAAATAAGCGTTATATTTTCACTTTGTAAGTTGAACAGTAAAAGTGTGATGGTAAATGTAAATAGTAAGGCCATGGATTTCTTTATTCTATATTAATGGATAAATTATATCAGTACATAAACGTTTTCCTTTGCTTATGGTTGTACAGATTGACTGTTTGTAATTGATAGAGACAAGTTAATTAGTTTCAGGTTTTTATTCAAATAAAGTTTATTATATTATATATTTGAATAATAAAGTTTAATAACGATGATTTAAAGTTTTAGATGATTTAATTTTACGTACAGTTACATAATTTTTTTTTCTCAATAATTTTAAATGAATTTACAGTAACTTAGTACGTTCTTGATTTGAATTGTAAGTAAAGATTTTTTTTTCGCTAATAAAACCAGACTTCTTAAGGCTACATGAGCACCCTTTCTTGCAGGTTAGGCGTGATTTGGCTATCTTGAAGATTTTCTCTGGCAGAAGCAAACACCAAAATAACCAAGAACATTTTATTCAAAGGAAATATCAAGTAAGTCTTATTTGATATTAGGTATTTTTCATTTGGTTATGATAAGATAAGGCTATATGCATGTATCTTTCTTTTTCTGTATGCCTTTGTCTATATGTGTTACTATTATGCTAACTAGTCCATCTATCAACGAATTCCTTTGAATAGCTACTAGATGTGATACTTTCAAACTGTCTATCCGTGTCTATTCATATTAGCATAAATGTTAAATGAATCATGGAAAATGTTTTTTTTTTTCATTGTAAGTCTTATGATTCTTTTTAACTACTGGATCGTGTTAACAACCTCTTGAATCCCAATAACGTGTTTCCTCATCATTTGCAGCCGAGTTTATGTGATCCCGGTTATGCTTCGACCCAGTATACTTTACTATAAAAGAAATTTGTAGTTGTAATTTATTTACACAAGAGTGAAATAATTACATTTATATGTGACACGTTAGAATCAGTGAAAATGCTGATGAAAATATCCTAAAACAAGTCAGTGCTTTTGGCCAAGGAGTGTGGGTGGGAAGGAAGGGTGGGTTTAGATAAGGGACCCGCTATATAATCTTTGCTGTGTCTTAAAGCTTTTGATATTAACATAACCAGGCGATTAGAATCATCATCTTCTGCTAGTGTTGTTTAACATGGTGGTTGAATCGAGTTATTTAGCAATTGTTGGGCCGGTCAGAAATTATAAATAGGTTAGAATACTTGGGTTATGCAGATCAAACCTTGTACTTTTTTATATATCGCTATCCCCTCGCACTGATATCAACCTGTTCAAGCCAGTCTGTTCATGAATTTTTTTTTATGTTTTTGCTCGGAACAGATTGTATATACACCCGTGATCTGGCGAAATTAAGTCAATTGTATTCACCTCGCTTCTCAGTAACTACCTAACAGCCCACTCGCACAATTAGTGACCACCGGAAGACCAAAGCTCTCTTGCCTTCCTCCTCACTGCTGTTCCCACTGTTTGATGATGCCGCCCTCTGACCCCTGACTCTTCTATCCACACCTCATCCATGAAACTACCGCCTTTCAACAGTACAGAGGCGCCCACTTTGTTTCAGTGTGCCAAGGTCCAGTTTTGCATCAAGGGCGTGACTTGCTCAAGCACCAAAGCAGACTATGTTCTTGCAGCGATCCCCAAGGACACTTCTAGAAATCTCATATTGGCTTTGCAAACAAGGGGACACGTCCATATAGCCAAGCTTTTTTAGTGCTCTCAACATCAGTTGGGGACCAAAAGGCTTCGCTCGCTTGCAACCTGCCACAGATAGCTCTCCTTATGAGGTGAACCTACTTCATGCCTTATGGGTACTAGGATTACCCGAACCTGTACGCACTGCCATACCCAATGTCGATATTTTGCCCATGAAGGACCTGTTGACCAAAGTCGACGTCACTTTACCACTTCCAAACCTTCCTCAACGACTCCACTCCTGATGAAGAGAATAACTATTTAACATTGATCATAGCTGACGTGAATATAGTAGGACAGAGACGCCTACCCTTTGATGTGCTAGAGCAGTGACAAAGCCGCCCACTACCCACCTCTCGCTCATGCCCCAACCAATGACCTCTACAGCCATTTACTGATGTCCATTAGCTACAGTTATGCTACTAACACTTTAATTCGTGGCTGCTGCGAAGAAATGTGCGAACGGTTGTTAGTGGCCTAAAACGCCTAAGTAGGTTCTTTTGGCGGTGGCCTCCCCTGTCACTAACTTTTTATTTTTACATGATGAAGGTACGTGCATGCAATTTTTGGTAGACAAGGTGCTTACCCTTCTCTTCTGCCAAGGCCACTCTCCAAGACAATGTACAATAGTCTGTTTAAGCCTCCCGATGTCTGCCTGATAGCTGCCAATGAATCTGAGATCCCCACACATGGGTGTGAAACCCTCACTTTATTATTTGGAAGCGTTAAATATCATTGGAAGTTTCTCATTGCTAACTTCACATTGCCAATTCTCAGTGTGGATATCCTCTCCCATTTCCACCTGGTTGATGTTGTGCACCCACGGTTAGCCAATGCAGACTCGTAAATGTTGACTCATCTTCAATCTTGCCCTTCCAACTTCGCTCTCCACATCGTTGCATCCACGGATGCTTATGCCCACCTCCTCGTGTCATACTGGGAAGTCTCCCATCCATAACTTTGCCAAATGACCACTGTTCCCACCAAACACAGTATTTATCACCAAATCAAGATGATGGGGCCCCCAGTGTTTGCCAGATTCAGATGTCTGGCACCGGATCGTTTGGCAGCTGCTAAACAAACGTTTGCTCAAATGGAAGAAATGGGACTTTGCTGAAAGACCTCAAGCCCATGGTTTTTGCCTTTGCACATCGTCCTGGAGAAGGATGGCTCACTGTGCCCTTTGGGGATTACAGGTATCTAAACATGCAGACAGACCCAGATTACTACCCCCTCCAAAACATTACCAACGTGACCCCCTACTTGCACAAAGCGTAGTTTTTCTCCATGCTCGGCCTCCTGTAAGGGTATTATCAGGGGACCATGAACCCAGCAGACATCCCCAAGACCGCCATCACCACCCCCTTTGGTACATACACCTTTAATTACTCGTGTTTTGGCCTTCATATTGCTGGGGCCACTTTTCATTACCTGATGGATTGCATTTTAGGGGTCCTTCCTAATTGTGTATGTTATATGGACGACATACTTGTGTAGTACTCCTTCACTTACGCATTATGCTCAACCGCCTACACTCATAGTCCGGTTCGACAAGTGTACCTTTGGTGCCAACAAAGTATTATTTTTAGGGCACCGCATCACTTCTGAAGGAGTCCACCCCCTCCCTGAGAAGGTAGAAGCCATTCAGAATTTTTCCATGCCCTCATCTGTCAAAACATTGTAAGAATTCTTGGGCACGATCCACTATTATCCCCGTCTCTTGCCAGCTATTGCTCCCACTCTTGTCCCCTTCTATGCCTCTCTCAAGGGCAGGCAAAAAGACCTGAAGTTGGGTCACTTTCAAGAAACGGCCTTCTGCAACGCAAAGAATGCCTTATCAACTGCTGCTGCTCTCACTTTTTCCTTGCCACATGCATCTCTCCTTCTCTCCAATAATGCCAGTGATATTGCTATTGGTGCAGTATTCAATCAGGCGATGAACGGCTCACCCCTCCCATTATCCTTCTCCAGTAGAAAACTGTCCAAGGTGGAATCCGGCTACTCTACCTTTGGCAGCAAATTGCTGGCGGTACATTTGGCTCTCCGTCACTTTCACCACTTGTTAGAAGGTACGCCCTTGGTCATTTGTACGGAACACAGACTCTGTTGCACGCCTTCACTCAACAGTTTAATGCCTGGCTCACCTGTCATCTTCCACATCTTTCAGTCATGGTTGATTACAATTGTATCCTTCAACACGCCCCTTTAAAAATGAATCCCACTGCCGATGACTTGTCAAGAAATATATCGGCCGCCATTCACCCGTAATTGGATTACAACTCCTTGGCAGGAGGAGAACGAAAAGATCCACAGTACCAAGCATGTAGGACATCCTGCACATCCCCTTGTTGAGAAGATGTTCCCTTCGACGAATCCAACACGACCCTCCTCTGTGATGTCAGTACTGGTAGACCATGACCATGGATACCTGCTCCCATATGCCAACAGGTGTTTAATTTCATTCATGGCCTTTCACATCCCTTGCGCCGATCTACTGCACAGTTACTTAGGACAAAGTTCATTTGGTACAGCATTACTAAGGATGATAAGGATTGGGTCTGCGCCTGTACTTCATGCCAAACTTCGAAAGTACGTTGACACACGGATTCAGGTGTGGGCACCTTTCCTCAGCCTCAGCATTGTTTTGCCCACATTCACGTCGACATAGTAGGTCCCGTATCCACAACACAAGGACAGCGTTACCTGTTTACCATCGTTGATCCTTCAACTCGTTGGCCTGAAGCCATCTCCATGCAAACTGCAACGTCTGCCTCATGTACATGCGCCTTCTCTGAGGGTGGATAGTGAGATTTGGCATCCCTGAGTATATTACTTTTGACAGGGGTACCACTTTCACCTCTCAGTTGTGGACATCATTAGCAATTCTCCTGATCATCACTCTATATCAGACAACCACCTACAACCCTATAGTAAAACGGGATGGTTGAACGTT
This sequence comes from Palaemon carinicauda, assembly GCF_036898095.1. NCBI lineage: Eukaryota > Metazoa > Arthropoda > Malacostraca > Decapoda > Palaemonidae > Palaemon > Palaemon carinicauda. The sequence goes on from NC_090761.1 coordinate 36,816,487, forward strand.
TTCATCACATCCTCAATGCAGCTTTGATGTCCCGATGCATTGACTCCAATTGATTTACTCACCTGCCCTAGGTCTTCCTGGGACTAAGGACCACTTCTATAGACATGGTGGATGTCTCAGCAGTTGAAATGGTGTATGGCGTTCCGTTGGTCGTCCTTGCCAAAGTTTTTTCTGTCGACAATCTCCTCTTACAACCTCCAGCGCATACGTCATGTGGGAAAATTTACTCCACACCAACAGATTTACAAGCCCTCAGTGAAGCAACACATACCGACAGGTTTGCAGACAGCATCGCAGGTTTTCCTGCACAATGACACTAGCAAGCCACCGCTAACACCCAATTACACTGGCCCTTTCCTCATGATTCGTTAGACAACGAAAGCTTTCTTAATTAGCATTCGTGGCAAAGAATACTGGGTCTCCATTGATCAGCTTAAACCTGCATATCTCTTGCTAGACGACATGCCTACATTGAGCCTCTCCAGAACAGGGCACCTTATTTCACATGTATGTCTTTTAGGGGGAGCCATGCACACTTGTTTCATATATATATATAATATTAGTAGCTAAGCTAAAACTGTAGTTGGAAAAGCAGCTCTCTCTCTCTCTCTCTCTCTCTCAATCTTTATCCTTTTAGGGTATAACTTATTTCTAGCAATGTATTGAATAATTTTGAGCTGTATTTCTTATGAGAGAGAGAGAGAGAGAGAGAGAGAGAGAGAGAGAGAGAGAGAGAGAGAGAGAGAGAGAGAGATAGAGAGAGAGAGAGAGAGAGAGAGAGAGAGAGAGAGAGAGAGAGAGAGAGAGAGTGTCTTAAGATTTTTTTCATGACCCCAAAGGAATCTTCAGAAGCATTCACTTTCCCTAGCATTATGGCATCACAACACTCATTAACTGTCATGAAGCCATTTGGATAAGTTTGTTAGATAATGATAATTATTATTGTTATATGTCTACTTCTCATGACAGTTGTATTATTATTATTATTATTATTATTATTATTATTATTATTATTATTATTATTATTAGCTAAGTTATAACCCCAGTTTGAAAAACAGGATGTTATGATCTCAAAGGTTTCAGCAAGGGAAAATAGACCAACGAGGAAATGAGAAGTAGTAAATAATGAATATAGAATATCTTAAGGTTTGCTTTGAGGCAGACGATAGAAAAACATCGGGAGAAACAGAAAGGATTACATATGGTCTTTATTGATATGGAGAAGGCATACGATCGAGTACCACGTCAGGAGCTGTGGACAAAGAAGAAGAAGAAGAAGAAAATATCTTAAGATCCATGACATTGTTTAAATAGATATGTCATATAAAAGCTATGGAGACAGATTTATGTCAGCCTGTTCAATGTAAAAATATTCGCTGCAAGTATGAACTTCTTAAGTGCCACCGATTCAATTGCCTGATTAGGAAGGTCATTCCACAATCTGGTCACAGCTAGAATGAGACTTCTTGAATACTGCGTAGTATTGAGCCTTATGATGGAGAGGGCATCGTTATCAAAGTGATATCAAGTGAATAGATATTGTAATTATAACGTTTAGGGTTCATGGCAATGTGTGCAGAGCAATGACCAATGAACGAGGAATTCGTTGCCAGAAATATCTGTTCGTTTGTTGGCTCTTGAGATTGAGGGACCTTTTACATGTTTATATATCCATTATTTTATTGCAAGATACGTTTGTAAACGGCTGTTTAATTCAGAATTCGGGTATATTCTTTTATATCTATGTTTCTTTATGATTTCATATATATATATATATATATATATATATATATATATATATATATATATATATATATATATATATATATATATATTATTTTCACAGATATGTTTATAACATCCTCAGTGACCACTGATAAGTTTTTCTTTTATTCAAGCATATGTACACGACTAGTGTAATTTTTTTAGAACTTTTTACATCTTTATGTGGTATCATCAAATCTCTCATTTTTATATCTGAGGAAAGATGTTAGTTTTGTTTAAATTAGTTGAAACTAATCACATTAGTGTGTACGCCTTCTCTAAATATCAATATTTTTATGTGGTATCATCAAATCTCTCATTGTTTTTATCTGAGGAAAGATTTTAGTTTTGTTTGTATTAGTTGAAACTAATCACATTAGTGTGTACGCCTTCTCCAAATATCAATATTTTCCTCTATTTCTACTTGAATAAAACCAGATCATCAAAGGTGAAGATAGGGTATAGTCAAGTCCGAACGAAGAACTTTGTGTTTTTCTATCTGTCATTCTCAATTTGTCTTGTTATTTCGCCCCCCCCCCAAAAAAAAAAAAAAAAAAAAACTTTTGCGAAAACTTCCACAACTTTCCAATCGAAACATTATAATGATATTTCAAACCTTCCAAATGTTTACCACTTGCAATGAAAAGCATATATGAAAAAACATTCATGGAGAAATGGAAACTGCATTTCACGATACGATAAGTCAATGACCCGGCCATTGCTTTGTGAAGGAGTGAGATTTATGAAAGGAAAACGACAATTAACAATCAGAATCCTACATTGTTCACCAAGACTGACTCAGCATTTGTTGTATTTTTTCATTGTTTTCTTTCATTCGCGTATGACGGAAATTATTCTTATCATTCTTTATGCCCGTTTTAGTGTTACCGGTAGTAATTTACTCTCAGCACTGTTATTATTTTCATTAATATTTTTATTATTATTATTATTATTGTTATTATCCTTATTATTATTATTATTATTATTATTATTATTATATAGTAATAGTAATAATTATAATAATAGTAATGATAATAATAATTAATAATAATTGATAATTAATGATTAATAATCTATATATTAATACGATAGCATGTGTGTTATTTATTTTGTGTCACGCTTTAAAGAAAACGGAAATAATTTCATGGTGTACTCTTACAAATTCACGCTTTAAAGAAAACTGAAATACTTTCATGGTATACTTTTACAAATTCACATTAGACTTTGATTACTTAACCAAAGCACATCTTATATAGATTTCCCCAATTTTGTCTTTAGCACCTGACTTTTTTTTAAATTATATAAAAAATAGAGTTCTATCAATTTCCATAACCTAGATTATAAAATTAATCTCGAGACATTTTATTTAAACATGTATAGGTTAATAACAAGATAATTAGTATTGAAAATATCATTTCGTGTAATTTACACGGGTTCCGCTAGTTAATAATTA